>NC_047044.1:74225631-74441775 GCF_011762595.2 Tursiops truncatus | reverse complement strand
CCAAATACTCAAGAGATCACCGAGGAAATCAAAGAGGATATCAAAAAATACATAGAAACAAATGACAATGAAAACACGACATTCCAAAGAAACATCTCAAATTAACAACCTAACCGTACACCTAAAGCAATTAGGAAAGAAGAACACAAATAATACAAAGTTAGCAGAAGGAAAGAAATCATAAAGATCAGATCAGAAATAAATGAAAAAGAAATGAAGGAAAAGATAGCAAAGATCATTAAAACTAACAGCTGGTTCTCTGAGAGGATAAACAAAATTGATAAACCATAAGGCAGACTCACCAAGAAAAAAGGAAGAAGACTCAAATCAATAGAATTAGAAATGAAAAAGAAGTAAAAACTGACACTGCAGAAATACAAAGGATCATGAGAGATTCCTACAAGCAACTCTATGCCAATAAAATGGACAACCTGCAACAAAGGGAAAAATTCTTTAAAAAGTAGAATCTTCCAAGTCTGAACCAGGAAGAAATAGAAAGTATAAACAGACCAGTCACAAGTACTGATACTGAGACACTGATTAAAAATCTTCCAACAAACAAAAACCCAGGACCAGATGGCTTCACAGGCAAACTCTATCAAAAATTTACAGGACAGCTAACACCTATCCTTCTCAAACTCTTTCAAAATATTACGGAGGGAGGAACACTCCCAAATTCATTTTATGAGGACACCATCACCCTGATACCAAACCAGACAAAGATGTCACAAAGAAAGAAAACTACAGGCCTATATCACTGATGAACATAGATGCAAAACTCCTCAACAAAATACTAGCAAACAGAATTCAACAGCATATCAAAAGGATCGTACACCATGATCATGTGGCGTTTATCCCAGGAATGCTAGGATTCTTCAATATTTGCAAATCAATCAATGTGATGCACCATATTAACAAACTGAAGGAGAAAAAACATTTGATCATCTCAATATATGCAGAAAAGCTTTCGACAAAATTCAGCACCCATTTATGATAAAAACTCGCCAGAAAGTAGGCATAGAGGGAACTTACCTCAATATAATGAAGCCCACATATGACAAACCCACAGCCAATATCATTCTCAATGGTGAAAAACTGAAACCATTTCCTCTAACAACAGGAACAAGACAAGGTGGTCCACTCTCAGCACTATTATTCAACATCGTTTTGGAAGTATTAACCACAGCAATCAGAGAAGGAAAAGAAATAAAAAGAATCCAAATTGGAAAAGAAGTAAAGCTCTCACTGTTCGTAGTTGACATGATACTATACATAGAGAAGCCTAAAGATGCTACCAGAAAACTACTAGAACTAATCAATGAATTTGGTAAAGTAGCAGGATCCAAAATTAATGCACAGAAATCTCTTGCATTCCTGTACACTAATGATGAAAAATGTGAAACAGAAATTAAGGAAACACTCACATTTACCACTGCAAGAAAAAGAATAAAATACCTAGGAATAAAACTACCTAAGGAGAGAGGAAGATGGCAGAAGAGTAAGACGCAGAGATCACCTTCCTCCCCACTGATACACCAGAAATACATCTACATGTAAAACAACTCCTACAGAACACCTACTGAAGGCTGGCAGAAGACCTCAGACCTCCCAAAAGGCAAGAAACTCCCCACGTACCTGGGTAGGGCAAAAGAAAAAAAGAAAAAACTGAGACAAAACAATAGGGACGGGACCTGCACCAGTGGGAGGGAGCTGTGAAGGAGGAAAGGTTTCCACACACTAGAAGCCCCTTCCCGTACGGACACTGTGGGTGGCGGAGGTGGGGAGCTTTGGAGCCGTGGAAGAGAGCGCAGCAACAGAGGTGTGGCGGGCAAAGCGGGGAGATTCCCGCAAAAAGGATTGGTGCTGACCGGCACTCACTAGCCCGAGAGGCTTGTCTGCTCACCCGCCGGGGCGGGTGGGGCTGTGAGCTGAGGCTCGGGCTTTGGTAGGAGTGCAGGGAGAGGACTGGGGTTGACGGCATGAACACAGCCTGAAGGGGTTTGTGCACCACGGCTAGCCGGGAGGGAGTCCAAGAAAATGTCTGGAGCTGCCGAAGAGGCAAGAGACTTTTTCTTCCCTCTTTGTTTCCTGGTGCACGAGGAGAGGGGATTAAGAACGCTGCTTAAAGCAGCTCCAGAGATGGTCACGAGCCGCGACTAAAAGCACGGACCCCAGAGACGGGCATGAGACGCTAAGGTTGCTGCTACCTCCACCAAGAAGCCTGAGTGCGAGCACAGGTCACTATCCACACCTCCCTTCTGGGGAGCATGTGCAGCCCGCCACTGCCAGGTTCCTGGGATCCAGGGACAACTTCCCCGGGAGAACGCACGGTGAGCCTCAGGCTGGGGCAACGTCACGCCAGCCTCTGCCGCCGCAGGCTCGCCCCGCACTCCGTGCCCTTCCCTCTCCCCAGCCTGAGTGAGCCGGAGCCCCCCAATCAGTGGCTCCTTTAACCCCGTCCTGTCTGAGCGAAAAACAGACGCCCTTTGGCGACCTACACACAGAGGTGGGGCCAAATCTGGGAGCTGTGAGAATGAAGAAGAGAAAGGGAAACCTCTCCCAGCAGCCTCAGAAGCAGCGGACTAAAGCTCCACAATCAACTTGATGTATCCTGCATCTGTGGAATACGTGAATAGACAACGAATTATCCCAAATTGAGGAGGTGGACTTTGAGAGCAAGATTTAAGATTTTTTCCCCTTTTACTCTTTTTCTGAGTGTGTATGTGTATGCTTCTGTGTGAGATTTTGTCTGTATAGCTTTGCTTCCACCATTTGTCCTAAGGTTCTATCCATCCATTTTTTGTTTTTGTTTTTGTTTGAATTTTTTTCTTAATAATTATTTTTAATTTAATAACTTTATTATATTTTACTTTATTTTATTTTACTTTATCTTCTTTCTTTCTTTTTCCTTCCTTCCCTCCTTCCTCCCACCATCCCTCCCTCCTTTCCTCCATCCCTCCCTCCTTTATTTCTTTCCTTCTTTCCTTCTGTCTTTCTTCCTTCCTTCCTTCCCTCCTTCTTTTCTTTCTTTCTTCCTACTTCTACTAATTTTTTCTCTCTACTTTTTCTCCCTTTTATTCTGAGCTGTGTGGGTGAAAGGCTCTTGGTGCTGCAGCCAGGACCCAGTGCTGTGGCTCTGAGGTGGGAGAGCCAACTTCAGGACATTGGTCAACAAGAGACCTCCCAGCTCCACATAATATCAAATGGCAAAAATCTCCCAGAGATCTCCATCTCAACACCAGCAGCCAACTTCACTCAACGACAAGCAAGCTACAGTGCTGGACACCCTATGTCAAATAACTAGCAAAACAAGAATACAACCTCACCCATTAGCAGAGAGGCTGCTTAACATCATAATAAGTCCACAGACACCCCAAAACACACCACCAGACGTGGACCTGCCCACCAGAAAGACAAGATCCAGCCTCATCCACCAGAACACAGGCACTAGTCTCCTCCACCAGGAAGCCTACACAACCCACTGAACCAACTTTCGCCACTGGGGACAGACACCAAAAACAACGGGAACTATGAACCTGCAGCCTGCAAAAAGGAGACCCCAAACACAGTAAAATAAACAAAATGAGAAGACAGAAAAAGACACAGCAGTTGAAGGAACAAGATAAAAACCCACCAGACCTAACAAATGAAGAGGAAAGAGGCAGTCTACCCGAAAAAGAATTCAGAATAATGATAGTAAAGATGATCCAAAATCTTGGAAATAGAATAGACAAAATGGAAGAAACATTTAACAAGGACCTACAAGAACTAAAGATGAAACAAGCAATGATAAACAACACAATAAATGAAATTAAAAATACTCTAGATGGGATCAATAGCAGAATAACTGAGGAAGAAGAATGGACAAGTGTCCTGGAAGATAAAATAGTGGAAATAATGACTGTAGAGCAGAATAAAGAGAAAGAATGAAAAGAACTGAAGACAGTCTCAGAGACCTCTGGGAAAACATTAAATGCACCAATATTTGAATTATAGGGGTTCCAGAAGCAGAAGAGAAAAGGAAAGGGACTGAGAAAATATTTGAGGAGATTATAGTTGAAAACTTCCCTAATATGGGAAAGGAAAGAGTTAATCAAGTCCAGGAATTACAGAGAGTCCCATACAGGATAAATGCAAGGAGAAATATGCCAAGACACATATTAATCAAACTGACAAAAATTAAATACAAAGAAAACATATTAAAAGCAGCAAGGAAAAAACAACAAATAACACACAAGGGAATCCCCATAAGGTTAACAGCTGATCTTTCAGCAGAAACTCTGTAAGCAAGAAGGGAGTGGCAGAACATATTGAAAGTAATGAAGGAGAAAAACCTGCAACCAAGATTACTCTACCCAGCAAGGATCTCATTCAGATTTCATGGAGAAATTAAAACCTTTACAGACAAGGAAAAGCTGAGAGAGTTCAGCACCACAAAACCAGCTTTACAACAAATGCTAAAGGAACTTCTCTAGGCAAGAAACACAAGAGAAGGAAAAGACCTACAATAATGAAACCAAAACAATTTAGAAAATGGGAATAGGAACATACATATCAATAATTACCTTAAATGTAAATGGACTAAATGCTACCACCAAAAGACACAGATTGGATGAATGGATACAAAGAGAAGACCCATATGTATGCTGTCTAAAAGAGACCCACTTCAGACTTAGAGACACATACAGAATGAAAGTAAGGGGATGGAAAAACATATTCCGTGCAAATGGAAGCCAAAAGAAAGCTGGAGTAACAATTCTCATATCACACAAAATAGACTTTAGAATAAAGACTATTAGAAGAGACAAAGAAGGACACTACATAATGATCAATGGATAGATCCAAGACGAAAATATAACAATTGTAAAAATTTATGCACCCAACATAAGAGCACCTCAATACATAAGGCAAGTACTGACTGCCATAAAAGGGGAACTCGACAGTAACACATTCATAGCAGGGGAATTTAACACCCCACTTTCACCAATGGACACAGCATCCAAAATGAAAATAAATAAAGAAACACAAGCTTTAAATGATACATTAAACAAGATGGACTTAATAGATATTTATAGGACACTCCATCCAAAAACAACAGAATACACATTTTTCTCAAGTGCTCATGGAACATTCTCCAGGATAGATCATATCTCGGACCACAAATCAAGCCTTGGTAAATTTAAGAAAATTGAAATTGTATCAAGTATCTTTTCCGACAACAACGCTATGAGACTACATATCAATTACAGGAAAAGATCTGCAAAAAATACAAACACATGGAGGATAAACAATACACTACTTAATAATGAAGTGATCACTGAAGAAATCAAAGAGGAAATCAAAAAATACCTAGAAACAAATGACAATGGAAACACGATGACCCAAACCTATGGGATGCAGCAAAAACAGTTCTAAGGGGGACATTTATAGCAATACAAGCCCACCTTAAGAAACAGGAAACAACTCGAATAAACAACCTAACCTTGCACCTAAAGCAATTAGAGAAAGAAGAACAAAAAACCCCAAAGTTAGCAGAGGGAAATAAATCATAAAAATCAGATTAGAAATAAATGAAAAAGAAATGAAGGAAATGATAGCAAAGATCAATAACGCTAAAAGGTGGTTCTTTGAGAAGACAAACAAAATAGATAAACCATTAGCCAGACTCATCAAGAAAAAAAGGGAGAAGTCTCAAATCAATAGAATTAGAAATGAAAAAGAGGAGTAACAACTGACAGTGTACAAATACAAAAGAACATGAGAGATTACTACAAGCAACTCTATGCCAATAAGATGGACAGCCTGGAAGAAATGGACAAATGCTAAGAAATGCACAACCTGCCAAGACTGAATCAGGAAGAACTAGAAAATATGAACAGACCAATCACAAGCACTGAACTTGAAACTGTGATTAAAGTTCTTCCAACAAACAAAAGCCCAGGGCCAGATGGCTACCCAGGTGAGGTCTATCAAACATTTAGAGAAGAGCTAACACCTATCCTTCTCAAACTCTTCCAAAATATAGCAGAGGGAGGAACACTCCCATATTCATTCTATGAGGCCACCATAACCTTGATACCAAACCAGACAAGGATGTCACAAAGAAGAAAAATACAGGCCAATATCACAGATGAACATAGACGCAAAAATCCTCAAAAAAATACTAGCAAACAGAATCCAACTGCACATTAAAAGGATCATACACCATGATCAAGTGGGGTTTATTCCAGGAATGCAAGGATTCTTCAATATACACAAATCTATCAATGTGATAAACCATATTAACAAATTGAAGGAGAAAAACCATATGATCATCTCAATAGATGCAGAGAAAGCTTTTGACAAAATTCAACACCCATTTATGATGAGAACTCTGCAGAAAGTAGGCATAGAGGGAACTTTCCTCAACATAATAAAGGCCATATATGATAAACCCACAGCCAACATCGTCCTCAACTGTGAAAAACTGAAAGCATTTCCACTAAGATCAGAAACAAGACCAGGTTGCCCACTCTCACCACTCTTATTCAACATAGTTTTGGAAGTTTTAGCCACAGCAATCAGAGAAGAAAAGGAAATAAGAGGAATCCAAATCAGAAAAGAAGAAGTAAAGCTGTAACTGTTTGCAGATGACATGATACTATACATAGAGAATCCTAAAGATGCTACGAGAAAACTATTACAGCTAATCAAAGAATTTGGTAAAGTTGCAGGATACAAAATTAATGCACAGTAATCTCTGACATTCCTATACTCTAATGATGAAAAATCTGAAAGTGAAATCAAGAAAACACTCCCATTTACCATTGCAACAAAATGAATAAAATATCTAGGAATAAACATACCTAAGGAGACAAAAGACCTGTATGCAGAAAATTATAAGACACTGAGGAAAGAAATTTAAAATGATACAAATAGATGGAGAGATATACCATGTTCTTGGATTGGAAGAATCCACATTGTGAAAATGACTCTACTACCCAAAGCAATCTACAGATTCAATGCAATCTCTATCAAACTACCACTGGCATTTTTCACAGAACTAGAACATAAAATTTCACAATTTGTATGGAAACACAAAAGACCCCGAATAGCCAAAGCCATGTAGAGAATGAAAAATGGAGCTGGAGGAGTCAGTTTCCCTGAGTTCAGACTATACTACAAAGATACAGTAATCAAGACAGTATGGTACTGGCACAAAAACAGAAATATAGATCAATGGAACAGGATAGAAATCCCAGAGATAAAGCAATGCACATATGGTCACCTTATCTTTGATAAAGGAGGCAGGAATGTAGAGTGGAGAAAGGACAGCCTCTTCAATATGTGGTGCTGGGAAAACTGGATAGGTACATGTAAAATTATGAGATTAGATCACTCCCTAACACCATACACGAAAATAAGCTCAAAATGGATTAAAGACATAAATGTAAGGCCAGAAACTGTCAAACTTTTAGAGGAAAACATAGGCAGGACACTCTATGACATAAATCACAGCAAGATCCTTTATGACCCACTTCCAAGAGAAATGGAATAAAAACAAAAATAAACAAATGGGACCTAATGAAACTTCAAAGCTTTTGCACAGCAGAGGAAACCATAAACAAGACCAAAAGACAACACTCAGAATGGGAGAAAATATTTGCAAATGAAGCAACCAACAAAGGATTAATCTCCAAAATTTACAGGCAGCTCATGCAGCTCAATAACGAAAAAAACAAACAACCCAATCCAAAAAATGGGCAGAAGACCTAAATAGACATTTCTCCAAAGAAGATATACAGACTGCCAACAAACACATGAAGGAATGCTCAACATCATTAATCATTAGAGAAATGCAAATCAAAACTCCAATGAGATATCATCTCACACCGGTCAGAATGGCCATCATCAAAATATCTAGAAGCAATAAATACTGGAGAGGGTGTTGGGAAAAGGGAACATTCTTGCACTGCTGGTGGGAATGTTAATTGGTACAGCCACTATGGAGAACAGTATGGAAGTTCTTTAATAAAATACAAATAGAACTACCATATGACCCAGCAATCCCACTACTGGGCATATACCCTGAGATAACCATAATTCAAAAAGAGTCATGTACCAAAATATTCATTGCAGCTCTATTTACAATAGCCCGGAGATGGAAACAACCTATGTGCCCATCATTGGATGAATGAATAAAGAAGATGTGGCACATATATACAATGGAATAGTATTCAGCCATAAAAAGAAATGAAATTGAGCTATTTGTAATGATGTGGATAGACCTAGAGTCTGTCATACAGAGTGAAGTAAGTCAGAAAGAAAAAGACAAATACCGTATGCTAACACATATATATGGAATTTAAGAAAAAAAATGTCATGAAGAACCTAGGGGTATGACAGGAATAAAGACACAGGCCTACTAGAGAACGGACTTGAGGATATGGGGAGGGGGAAGGGTGAGTTGTGACAAAGCGAGAGGCATGGACATATATACACTACCAAACGTAAGGTAGATAGCTAGTGGGAAGCAGCCGCATAGCACAGGGAGATCAGCTCGGTGCTTTGTGACCACCTGGAGGGGTGGGATAGGGAGAGTGGGAGGGAGGGAGACACAAGAAGGAGGAGATATGGGAACATATGTATATGCATAACTGATTCACTTTGTTATAAAGCAGAAACTAACACACCATTGTAAAGCAATTATACCCCAATAAAGATGTTAAAAAAAAAAAACTACCGAAGGAGACAAAAGACCTGTATGCAGAAAACTATAAGACACTGATGAAAGAAATTAAAGAGGATACAAACAGATGGAGAGATATACCATGTTCTTGGATTGGAAGAATCAACATTGTGAAAATGACTGTACTACCCACAGCAATCTACAGATTAATTGCAATCCCTACCAAACTACCAATGGCACTTTTCACAGAACTAGAACACAGAATTTCACAATTTGTATGGAAAAACAAAAGACCCTGAATAGCCAAAGCAATCTTGAGAAAGAACAATGGAGCTGGAGGAATCAGGCGCCCAGACTTCAACTATACTACAAAGCTATAGTAGTCAAGACAGGATAGTACTGGCACAAAAACAGAAATATAGATCAATGGAACAGAATACTAAGCCCAGAGGTAAACCCATGCACATATGGTCACCTTATCTTTGATAAAGGAGGCAAGAGTATACAATGGAGAAAATAACCTTTTCAATAACTGGTGCTGGAAAAACTGGACAGCTACATGTAAAAGAATGAAAAGAGAACACTCCCTAACACCATACACAAAAATAAACTCAAAATGGATTAAAGGCTGGGATGTAAGACTAGACACTATAAAACTCTGAGGAAAACAGAGGCAGAGCACTCTATGACGTAAATCACAGCATGATCCTTTTTGACCCACCTCCTAGAGAAATGGAAATTAAAACAAAAATAAACAAATGGGAACTAATGTGACTTAAAAGCTTTTGCACAGCAAAGGAAACCATAGACAAGAAGGAAAGACACACTCAAAATGGGAGAAAATATTTGCAAGTGAAGCAACTGACAAAGGATTAATCTCTCAAATTTACAGGGAGCTCAATATCAAAAAAACAAATAATCCAATCCAAAAATGGGCAACAGACCTAAATAGACATTTCTCCAAAGAAGACATGCAGATTGCCAACAAACACAAGAAAAGATGCTGAACATCACTAATCATTAGAGAAATGCAAATCAAAACCACAATGACGTATCACCTCACACCAGTCAGAATGGCTATCATCAAAAAATCTACAAATAATAAATGCTGGAGAGGGTGTGAAGAAAAGGGAACTCTCTTGCACTGTTGGTGGGAATGTAATTTGATACAGCCACTATGGAGAACAGTATGGAGGTTCCTTAAAAACCTAAAAATAGAACTACCATATGACCCAGCAATCCCACTACTGGACATATACCCTGAGAAAACCATAATTCAAAAGAGTCATGTACCACAATGTTCATTGAAGCACTATTTACAATAGCCAGGTCATCGAAGCGACCTATGTGTCCATCAACAGATCAATAGGTAAAGAAAATGTGGCACATATATACAACAGAATATTACTCAGCCATAAAAAACAAAGAAATTGAGTTATTTGTAGTGAGGTGGATGGGCCTAGAGTCTGTCATACAGAGTGAAGTAAGTCAGAAAGAGAAAAACAAATACTGTAATGTAACACATATACATACAATCTAAAAAAAAAGAAAATAGTTCTGACGAACCTAGTGGCAAGACAGGAATAAAGATGAAGACGTAGAGAATGGACTTGAGGACACAGGGAGGGGGAAGGGTAAGTTGGGATGAAGTAAGAGAGTGGCAGAGACATATATACACTACCAAATGTAAAATAGATAGCTAGTGGGTAGCAGCCAGATAGCACAGTGACATCAGCTCTATGCTTTGTGACCACCTAGAAGGGTGGGATAGGGAGGGTGGGAGGGAGACGCAAGAGGGAGGAGATATGGGGATATATGTATACGTATAGCTGACTCACTTTGTTATAAAGCAGAAACTAACACACAATTGTAAAGCAATTATACTCCAATAGAGTTGTTAAAAAAAAAAGGACTGTTTGTCTCTGAACAGAAGCTATAGGTATTTTATGAATTGAATTTAAAAGCTTTTAAACATAACTCTCACTGAAGTGTTTTGTATAACATTCATATTTTGTATGTTATAGCAACATGTAAAATCCTTCCCTTTCCTTTACAAAATAATGTATTGACCTTTTTCACTTTTAAATAGTTGGTTGAATCCATTATGACTCCTTAACTGCCAGTAAGAGGACACTCAGTCAAGTGATTTGAATAGAAAGATAAT
This sequence comes from Tursiops truncatus, assembly GCF_011762595.2. NCBI lineage: Eukaryota > Metazoa > Chordata > Mammalia > Artiodactyla > Delphinidae > Tursiops > Tursiops truncatus. The sequence goes on along the minus strand of NC_047044.1, from coordinate 74,430,943 downwards.
TTATGGAATCAAAAACTGAAAAATCTAAGTAATCATATTTTAAATAATATTTTAAAATATGATCTTGACCCAGGATTTCACATGGTTCTCTCCTTACCCTCTATTTTCTGCATTATCATACTCCTTGTCAGTTGTAGTCTCACGTAATTTTGTATAGCAAATGTTATGCTGGAGAAGAAAACTTGACTCTTTCAGTGATCCTGGTAAAAATCTTTCATATTATATTTCATTGGGTTGGATTGGGACCCGTGCAGACCCTTGATTCAATCACATTGGCCAGGGGGTGTGAGGCTCTTACTAGTTAGTCATGCCCCACTCCCCAGTCCCCACTCCCCATTTCATGCACACTCTTGAACATGAGAAGAGTCAATGCATCAAAACACATGGAATGATAATGGAGTAGAGGTCTGTCCCCAAAGGAAAATAACAGTATTATTACCAAAAATGAGGGAGTGTGAGAGGGAAGGAGTGGGTGCTGAATAACAAAAACCACAGCCCATTAGAAAATTTTCCAAACATGATTTTAGGCTGGTAATATCATATTCATATATAATAAAAAGAACATTTAATACTCTGCCTTTGAATTCCTTACATTAAAATACTGGGATTATTGAAAAAATCTGTTGATCTGAGATAAATGTATTCATTAACCTGCTTTGTGATAGAAATGTACACAAAATTTAAACTTTTATTATGCTAGAATAAATGGACTTTGAATGAAATAACTAAACCCACTTTGAATTATGGGATTTTTGTTGTTGTTGTTCTAATGCCTCTTTAACCCACCCAGACCTGGGTTTCCTCTCTTCTTAGATGATTTGATGATTTATTCCTCACCTCTAGTTTCACATTTCATTTGTCTGAGACTTTATTCTTGCTTTGGAATTTTGACAAATGTTGTATTAAAGCTTTAATTTAGAAAGAATTTAAATATTTGTATCATTAAGTTATACCACCGAAGAGTTCCATATTTCTCTTCATTTATTAAATCCTTCTTCCATATCAAGTAATAAGCATGTTTGTTTTTTTATACAATTCTCTTTCTTAATTTAAATTAATTTCTAGATGTTTTGTGATTAACTTATCCTTAGTTTTAAGTTGTTTATGAGTAGGTGTTTTCACTGGTTATTACAATACATAGAATAATTGGTAACTTTTGCATATTTATATACAACATACTTTTCTAGTCATGCTAATGGATTTCTAGTAATCCTAATGTTTTCAGAGAATTCTCTAGGGTAATCACGGAATATAATTATGTGATATGAAAATAATGAGGAGGAGTTTATAGTGCCAGAAAGATGGCATTGGGTCTTTTGCAGAGGGGCTACAACATGGGACCACATTTTCTTTTCCTGCTTTTCATTTGGGATTACTACCAGAGAATGCTGATAATAGACAGTTCCTGCATGGTGAATCCTGGACACCTTAGCAGCTCTTTTCTCCTGTCTCTGTTTAGTTCCAGTAGTGCCTTTATTTACCTCCTTTCCTCCCGAAGTTTTCATGACTTCTCCCAGTACAGATATGAATCTTTACATGAGGTCTAGGACATACACTGTTCACTGCTATAGGTAAGCAGATTGTCTCCATTTATGTTCATCTTTGCATCCTCCATTTGACAAGTCCTATTTCTGTCATGTTACTAATTTTGTCTAAGAAGATGTAAATAAATTACCTTTATTATTTCTGCAATAAGATACTGCTCATGCAGTTCATCCAAACTTAAAGGTGGCAGCAAAATTTGTTTGTATGTTTGTTGCTAAGACAAAAATCAAGGCTTTGAAGAGAAAAAGTTTTTACTGATAGATTATTCTGATCCCATGAGAGTCTTTGGCTGGTATCATTTAAATCAAAGAATTTAAATATGAATATGGTCATGTATTTCTTTTTTAATAATTTTTTTCCTCAAGAAAATTCTGATTAAGTTGTCATCAGTTATAACACTTAGCTTAAAATTTATGCTTCAAAAATTGCATCAAGGAATTTTACTCAGAACTTGGCAGCTAGAGTACATGAACGTGCAATTATCTCATTTATCCATCTTTTCAATAGAGATTAACAAATTTTCATAAGTTATCATCATATCAATAATTCTATCTGCTCAGTATCACGTTTGTACATTTCAGCTAGTATTGGTTATGAGAGCTATTTGAAAGTTCACTATTTACTAATAAAATCTGTGTGGGAAGAATCTAGCACCTTTGTGTATATGTGTGTGGAATCTGATTAATATAAATGAGCTGTTATTCAAGAAAAAATATAACCTTGAAATGCTGTTGCAGCTGCTAAATTTGTTTCCTTCAAATAAATTCAATATATTTAGGCTTTGCCAGAAAATTGTCCAAAAATGCCTTCCAGCAATTTGTTTTTCCCAAAGGAAGACTGGGAATACGTGAATTAAGTTAGTTGTTTGGCCCAGCATTCAATCTTAAATATAATGAACTGCAAATTCAGCACTGGTCTTTCTGCTGAATATCCAAAATTCAGTTATTTTGATTCTTAATATAGCCCACTGAAGAGGTTGTTTAATTCTATGCAAAAAAAAAGGATGAGAAATATCTATGACAGTTTATCTTTCTAGGAGAGGGACAGGATTTATTCACCTGCAGGTGTTTCCTGCCCTCTCTCCTCTACAAATACTGCTCAGGTCTATCTTAGCCCACTCAGCTTCCCCTCCATTAAAGGAGAGTTTTAGAAGATAACCAGCTGCTGGGCTTTGGTAATGTAGAATACGAAGAATGGGTAGGGAAAATCTAGATGACTGGGTGATGGCGAAGGAGAAGAAGGGAGCAGTAGAGCAAAAGCCAGGACCACTCCTGCCTCTTGCTGGGGTTTGAAGGAAGAGTTGAAGAAGGAAGTGAAGAATTAAACAAATTATAACCCCAGTTCAGCTGCAGGGTGTGACAGAATTGGATTTTAGGAAAAACTATTGTGGATTAGAAATTGTACCTTTTAATAGTACAGGGAGTATTTTAGAATTTGAATAGAACTCATTAGTGTATTAGATTTACAGATTAGTAAGTTAGAACTCAATTTTAAAAATGATATTTGATTTCTTTGACAATTTTAGACTCCTTTCATAGAAGTATAAGGCTCTTTGGTTCTGTGCCTTACAAATTCTAGCTGCTTGGTTGGCCTCTGGGTTCCAAGCTCTGTCTCCTGAGTTGGGCAGTCATCTGGGCTGTGCCTGAGTTCCTTCTATGAGCCATGGCCTGGAAGCTCTGTCCTGGCAGGAAGCTGGAGTACTCCTAAAGCTTACCTCCTTTGTTTTCTGTCTCTCAAGGATCACCATCCTGAAATGTCTGTTGTCCACTGCCTGAAAACTGCTGTTTCATATATTTTGTCTGTTTTTTCCAGTTATTAAAGGTGGGAGAGTAAATCCAGCAACCCCTCACGTCCAAAAGTATGCAGTATTCTTTTTCATTAACTTTCAGTAAAGAGGAATGCCTTCAGTGCAATTGTAATCTGATTTAAAATAACCTCCTCAGAGGCAAAATTTATCAGGATCAAATGACTACGTTACTACATTACTACATTCATAGGCTTATTCTGTGCTATAGTTCTTCACCAAAATGCTGCTTTGAGCATAACAAGAGGGCACATTTTGTTATCTCCCTAATTTCTATATTCCATAATACTTTTCTTTGTGCTTTATTTATTTGTTCATACCTTCATTTTCTTTTTTAGAGAATCCACAAGTTAAAAGTACACAATATTTATTTAGTCCCAGACTTATCACTGAATACCTGCATTTGCATGTGTCTATGTGGGAGGGGAAGTGAATTGTTTTCTGTGTATCTCAACACCCCTACATACACACAAAGGCAAACATAGTTATTCATCCTGGGACCATGAACAATGACATGCAATACATAGTGATGTTTATCCACCTAAAATGATATTTTTGCCTATTAACTGTCTACATTATGAGGTGTTCGTTCTGTCTGTACCTCAGTTCTCCATGATCCTTCATCTTGCTCAGCATCACAGTGTTTTGTAACCAAGAAATGTAACTCATCTACACTTGTCAGTTTAGAATTTTTCCCGTTTTCTTTTAAATGGTATATAATATTATCTTCATCTGATTTAAAGCCATTTCCAAGATATCCTAGACTCACTCATGTCTTTTTTCTTCCCTGTGTTAAGCTACTTTCCCTCCTTTTAGAAAGCTTTGCAACATTTTCTACTTTGAAAGTGCTTTCTGTCTTCTACTTTGTGTTCCCTCCAAATTCCTTCCTCAGGTTTAATAAGATCACTTTCTTTCTTCTTTTGAAACCTGAATTCTTTCTCATGTACAAAATCTTTTACCAACAAGAGGAGCCACTTTATCTTAATATGGGTTCCTACAAATGCCATCATGTTTAATCAAAAACCTAGTTTATATTATACTTCTATGCAATATGAGCATTTAATTATATATATGTGTGTGTGTGTGTGTGTGTGTGTGTGTGTGTGTGTGTGTATTTTTTCAGTGTTTGGGATCCTTTCTGCTTGTATGTCTGTAAGTTGCCCACAAATTCATCTACAAACTGTCTGAGAATGTAGAATGTGCTACTGACATTATTGTGTCTGCCTAGCTCTGAATACTTTACCGCCACATATAAGAAAACACTTAAAAGGTAAAACTATAAAGCCCTTGATGATGCCAATCCATTCACAGTTGGGTCTTCTCTTGTACATAATTAACACCACAATAAGTGATCTATTTTAACATGTACAGAATTCTCTGAGGAAAAAAATGACAGATGGAATGGGGAATGTAAGTGGAAAAATGTGACAGTACAATGAACACTCCAGCATGCATTTTAAATAATTTACACAAATCAGTTCCAATTTGTGAGCCAGAATAAAAATAGCACCATTTGTCAAATAAAAGTTAAAACTTTGTTGGAAATTATAAGCCTGATTTATATATCATACTGTTAGATTTGCTATTATTAATTATACCATGATGGCCGTAATCTAAGTATAAACATGCCCTCTTTTACAGCTGCACAATTGTCTTAATTGGTACTAATTTCCTTCCAATTGCAGTATCATTTGTTTTCCTTGGTGTGGAAAAGCAGAGTGAGTTTGCTTTCTGTATAAATTCACTGAGGAAAATAAGCAGAAGACCCTGTTTTGCTAGCAAGTAAATTTCTTGCCCACCACATGTGATGACAAGTTCTGGGATTGGAGGTGGACCTAGGTAATATTATTACATGTGCTTTGTTGAAATTCACATTTTCTGTGGGTTTGGAATAGGCAGTAATTAGTCTTGAGAATATGTTTGAAAATAAATTAATTTCATGTTTCCTGGTGTGGTTAGGCTTGACAACCATAATATTTTCATTGAATTTTGTTTTTGTTTAATGTTGTTTGTTTCTAGTAAAATAAATACACTAAGCTTATATACCATGTAGAAACAAAGAAACCACAAAAATCTTTATTAATGGATGGTGCATAAAGGATTTTGTGACTTAGTTCTAAGTGACCTCAGGTTTTTAAAAGTTCAGGGAGATTGGTTTAAAAAAATGGCAGAGAACAGTTCAAGGAACATTTTAAAGGTAATAATCAATTGATTCATTTCAATATGTTTTAAAATTATTCTCTTTATAAAATCACATTTGTTTTGAAAAGTGTAGCATGAGAGAACTTTGATGTTCTCAAACTGCTAAGAATTCAGTGGAATTACTTGAAGCATTCTTACAGCAGAAGAGGCTTGTTCAGGTAGGCAGTCATGATGTGACATTTTGATGGGATGTTACATGCTGCCAGGTGGTGTGGTCTGTCTCTTCTGAAAAGAAATATTTGTTTTATGTAATTCTTTAAAAGTTATTCTTGAAAGTTTCAAATATCTCTGGGGGTAAGTTTATAGGGTAAAATGTTCCTCAACAATGATAAATATTTGATGGTTTTCCCCTTGTTCATCAAAGATAGAATAGTTTTTTTTAATCCCTCACTGTCTCTCCTGACATGCAGGAGTCCCTACAAGGGGCTTTGGGAAATTTTTTTCTGTCCCAAGGCCTTTGGACCTGGGGATCTGGACTCAGTACCAGCATCTGAGACTTTTAAAGGATTTGGCAAGATGCTTGGTCTTTGCTGTCTTTTCTAGTAGGCCCTGACATGGTTTCTTAAAGAGGATATAAATGTCATAAACTAGAGGTCTGAGATGATGTCTTTCCCCCTTGTATCCCTAGCAGTTAGCAAAATGCTTGTCACACAGGAGGCCCGTGACACAGACCTCATAAATAAGTGAGTTGATTTATCCTATGCTGGCAATACTAAGAGACAGAAACTATCATTAAGTATATCCACACTGTATTTATTACATCTTTGTAATCCTGGGCAAAACATAAATTTAATACTAGAGCAATCTGGATTTCAATAAAGTTTTATTAAAATAGTGTAAATAGTTGGAAGCTTCTGAACTTAAAAAGATAATTATATTTTCATATATTTTGTACACCGTGTACAAAATTAAGGTAACCAGCTCCTTTGTTACAAATGCCATATTGATGTCACAGCAGCATTGGAGGAAGTCATAATGAATGGGAAGCTGAAATGGTTATAACCTGAAGAGATAATTTAATAGTGACTACAGTGACTCCTACTGGGAAGGTGACATCAAATTTCGAGCAAATATGTGAACTCCTGTGAATCTTAATATGTTTTCTTTTTCATAAAATTTTTTATTTCAGAATAATTATATAGAAAAGTCTTATAGAAAAGTCCTAATGATAGTACAGACAGTTTCCATATATTCTGCACCCCGTTTCTCCTATTGGTAGAGTATTATATCACTATGGTACACTTGTCATAATTAATCTATGTTGATACATTGTTATTAACTAGACTTGATTCATTATCAGATTTCATTGTTTTTACCAACCGTCTTTTTCTCTTCCAGGAGCCTATCCAACATATCACATGACATTTGTCATCATTCTTTTTTCTGGACTGGGTCAGTTTCTCAGACTTTTCTTAATTTTAATGATCTTAACAGTTTTTGAAGAGTGCTGGTCAGGTAGTTTGTAGAATATCTCTCAAGTTGGGTTTTTCTCATAGTTAGACTGGGATTAAAGGTTTGGGGAAGGAAGGTAACAGAGAGTAGAGTGTCATTTTCAACACAAGATATCTAGAGAACATACTGTCAACATCACTTATGACTGATGATATTAACCTTGATCACTGGGCTGAGGTAGTGTTTGTCAGGTTTTTTCTTGGATGGTTACCTTTTCATTTTCCCCCTTTTCCTTAATATACTCTTTGGAAGTAAGTCACTAAGCATAGCCCACAAATGAGGGGAAGTTTCCTCATAAGTTATCTGGAATCCTTCCCTCTGAGAGATATGTTTCTTCTGCAACATTTATTTATTCAATCATTTAGTTATATCACTATGGACCTATGGATATTTATTTTAAGGGTTAATATCCAATACTATGTTATTAATTTTTTGCTCAAATTGTTCCAGCTTTATCCTTTGGTAACTCTTTAAGTTGACTCCATGTCTTTCTGAAATACTCTAATCATGTTGCTTTTTTCAGAACTTCTTTACGTTTTGACATTATATTATACTTCAGATTTTCTTGTATATTTTCTGTCCCAGCCCTAGAAACAACTATTTTTTCCAAGGATACTTTGTTCCTTTTATTTAAGAAGATTATTAGAAACCAAGATCTGAGTCTTGGATATGCCCATTGCTCCTGGTTGTTATTGCTGTATATAGTCACCTACTAAAGAATATATTGCTTTGCTTCCAGTTTGGTGATTGTGAATAAAACTGTTATAAATATTTTCATGCAGGTTTTTAATGTGGACAGAAATTTTCAAATCAGTTGAGTAAATATCTGGGAGCATAAGTGCTGAGTCACATGGTAAGTCTATGTTTAGTTTTATAAGAAAATGCTAAACTGTCTTCCAAAGTGGATTTACCCCTTTGCAGTCCTGAATAAGGGTTCTTGTTGCTCTGTATCCTCACCAGCAATTGGTATTAGCAGTTTTTAGAAGATTTTAGCCATTCTAATAGGTGTGTAGTGGGTTTTGTTGTTTGTATTTGTTTTTGACTCAGTCTTAAGTTCAAACAGAGAATACATCTAAACACAGATTTTTAGACATCACCAAATTATTGTCTACTGTTTATTTTTAAATCACACAAAAAAATACAACATACACATACAGAGCACATTTGTGACCAGTATTCATTTAACAGACACTGCCCACATAAAGTTAAATTCAAGAATCCACTCTCCCACTGGCAACTTCCCAACCCCCCTCTCTCCGACAATTCCTCCAGCTCACTGAGACTTCTGATCTATTGACCCTACTCATTTTTTTATACCTCACATTCTGCATGTCCTCATTGCTTTTCTTACCAAACTGGACTCCATGATCCATCATTATAATCATTCTCTTGTATCCTTCAGCTTCTTTGCCCCTCTCTCCCTCATTTTTATTCCCCTGGCAAAGTCACCACCTCGGTTAAATTCTACTCTCTTGCTAGTTCCCACCTGCATCCAAGAAGCTGAATTTGGCTGGAGGAATCACCAACCATGCTGACTAGTCTAACTTTAAGTGGGATCTTAGTGATAAGCAGCAATCCAATTATACCTCCATCAATTTATTGTTTCTCTCTCTCCCCCCTTCTCTTCTCTCCTCAAATTTCTAATGCTTCTTTTCCTATCATTCTCAGCTGATGGCATTGCTTCTTATTTAACTGAGAAAACAGAAACTATTAAAAAATAACTTCCATATTTTTTCACCACCATATCCACAAATCAACCTATATCTCCACCAACACACTTGCTGTCTTCCATCCTATTGGGATGAATGAACTCTCTGCGCTCCTATCTAATTCCAAATTCTCCACTTGACTGTTAGATTTCATCTACTCACACTTATTTAAGGACTTAGCTCCCGAAGTTTTCCTTCTTTTATCTTTGTTATTAATTTTTGTCTATTTTATATATCATATTTTTCTTATCAGTTATGCTGGAAAATCTCCCATATTAAAAAGTAAGCAAGAAAACAACCCTGTACCCACACTTCCTCTAACTGCTGCCTGATCTTGGCTGCCCCTTACAACTGAGTTTCTCTAAATATTTGTGTATACTCACTCCTCTTTCACATACTCTCTTGGACCTACTCTAGTCCACCTGATTCCCTCTTGTTATGTTAACCAACAACATCCACCTTGACCAACACAATGGTCACTTCTCAGTGCCCAATTACTTAATTTATCCCCACATTTTATCTAGAAGAATACTTTATGAGAGTCATGAAAGACTTTCTTCACTTGACTCTTGGGACTTTAAACTTTTTCTTGGTTTACTGTTACATCAATACCCTAGTCACCACTGAATAATTAACTTGATTAAATAAATTATTATGCCAGTGCTTTGAAAAGTTAGTTTCTTGAAATACCTGACTCCCACTAATAAATTTGTGCACAGAGATTTCTTCAAGTCAGAAAAACTAAAAATTTTATTTTATTATTTTACTCCTAAGAAAAAAATTAGGTAATCTAAAATGGAAATCAAATATATGTTCCTAATTAAAACAAACAAACAAACATTTTTCTGCTGACAGTTAGGATTTACAAAAAGTTACCTTTTGCTAGAAACTGAGTTTCATTGGGCTCCACAAACCTTCTACTCAACTAGAGACTTCAAAATGGGTTTTTCAAAGGCTTGTTTTGAGGAGCAGCAAATGTAACCTTATTTATCTGCTCATCATTTCAACATACATCAGTCCTTATAAGGTGGAGGAAGTTTTATGTAGTATGTTGTCCAGCTTTTGTAAGAGACACTGTCAGAAAATTTGAGTAGTATTGCACAGACAACACACAAGATTGAATATTTAAATTGTATTACTATTCAAATTAAACTACAATTTCCATATTGTTAAAAAATTTTTAACTATTGTAAATAACTTTTCACTACTGTCATTTTGGTTGTTATTTTAAAAATATTCTTCAGTACTCAAATAGAATAGTCAGATCCTGGGAAAGAGTTGCAGATATCCATAAAGTGATTTTCTGTAACACATGAGAGAGGAGATAAATTAGCAAAAATAAATCAATGTAAAGAAATTTAGTTAAAATTGAAGTCATTGCAATTAACTTATGATACTAGAAAGATAATGAGATGTTATCAAGTGTTGGGGGTAACTTTTACATGTAATAATATATATTATATGCATAAGACATATATATATAAGCATATATATGTACATAGGTTAGAGTAAATTACAATTACTAAGTGATTCACAGGTTAACAATATATCTACAATTACTAAGTAATTCACAGGCTAACAATATATCTCTGTAGAACCCTCCAATTAAACATATTTTATTCAAAAGAGATCTTTGTATCCTACAGAACTTTATCAAGTTCTTCTGGGTTTTTTCCCTTCTTGTTCAAGATCAGCCACACACATACATGAAACCAAAATTTGTGAAACTAATTTCCCAAAGAAGGTGGTTTTGCTTTCTTGACCTAATTATCACTTTTTGTTTATCCAGGAACTTAGCAAAAAGAAAGAGCAGACAGGGAAAAGTAATGACAGGTTGGGTTTTCTACCACTTCCTTACTAAGATTATTCAAAGAGATTGCTTCTTCCTCTCTAAAGTCTTGATGATAGTATTGACTATATCAATCTGTTCCCAGGAGAATTATGAGAATTAAGTAGAATCATGTTGTTAAAATTGCTTTGTAAATGATAAAAATTCAAGTAAAGAATCACTATTATAATTAAGATATCGAACAACTTACTCAACAAAATTCCCCAGGGAGAAAATTAATTCAATTAGAAAGGGGTAAATTTTGATTGGATATTATTCAAATGACCTTGTTGTCAATTATTTATCAATTATTTAAAAAGGAAATGAAGGTTCAATATCTTGAGCTCTGTGGCACTGCTTCATATTTGTATTAAAGATCATTATGTTGTGGGACTCAATTCAAGATGGGAAAATAGGAGGATGTGGAACTCATGTCCTCACCATGAACTCAACAAAAATGCATCTACATGTGGAAAATTTCTGACCAAAAACTAACTGGAGACTAGGAGAAAGACTCCTGTACAACTAAGGGTATAAGGAAAATTCATATGGAATCGGGTATGAAGGGAAGAGAAGAAATCAGGTCAGGACTTGTACCTCTGGGAGGTGACACAGAAGAAAAGAATTACACTGGCAGAGACCCTCCCTCAGGAGTGAATGATGAGCAACATATTGGGTGCCCCAGCACTGGGGTCTGACAAAAGGAAGATGAGACCACTCGATTGGAAGGCTGGTGGGACTGAGGGCTGTGGAAAGCCTGGACTCCACTCATGTGACATACACAAATGCTTCCTTGTGCCAGAAGTATGGAAGAGAGGGTGGATTAAAACTGCGTGGGTGGCTAACTTGTTTCCCATGACTGCCCTGTGTGTGCCCCAGCCTGAGCCAAGCAAATGCTCCAGCCACATTGGAGCAAGGACTGCTGACTAAGAAAAAAGCTTGGCCATGAGACACAAAGGTAGCTCAAACACTAAGCTGCATCTTAGCAAGGAGGGTGGAGCCATTACTGGCTATTGCACAGGTGCATACCAGAAGCTGTCCAGATCATTGATGGCAATCAGACTGCCACATCCTGTGCCTGAAACATTGCCAAATATCCACAAAGGCTTTCCTGCTCCACCATTGCTCCCCTCAGAGCAAGGGTGCTGGTGCTTGGAGGGTGAATAACACACCTTAAAAGGAAATGAGCCAACGCCAAACTGAACTTCAGGGCTTCTGCCCCAAAACCTTGGAACTCGATTCCACCCCTAATAGGGCAATGATTGTCACTGTTTTGAGAAGAAGCACCATCTTACATCTGACTCAGATTTAGCCACTCCATCTCCAGTCCTATCTCTCACAAAGGTAATAGCTTCCAGCATACACTGAAGAAAGATGTGACTTCTGTTCATGTCAAATCCAGCTCTCCCAACAAAACAACTGAGCACCTGCAGACTGTATAAGGATGCTGCCACATATGAAAATCCCTTCAATAGTGATAAAGGTAACTGTTTCACTTATATTCACAGAGACAGAAAAAGTTAAGCAAAATGAAAGAGAAGAGGAAACTGCTCTCAACTGAAAGAACAAGAGAAAATCGCTGAAAAAAAAAACCTAATGAAACAGAAATAAACAATATTTAAATTAAAGAATTCAAAGCATTAATAAGAAGAATGCTAACTGAATTAGGGAAAAGAATAGATAAACACAGTGAGAATTTTAACAAGAAATGAAAAACAAACATAAAAAGAATGACTCAGAACTGAAGAATATAGTAACTTAAATGAAAAACACAGTAAAAGGAATGAACAGCATAGTAGGTGATACAGAAGAACACATAAATGATCTGGAAGTTTGAATAATGGAAATCACCCAAACAGAACAGCAAAAAAGAAAAGCAAATTTAAAAAATGATAAGAGTTTAAAGGATATTTGGGATAACAGGAAGTGAACCAACATTTGCATTATAGGGCTTCTAGAAGGAAAGAGAGAGAGAAAGGAATCAAAAATGTATTAATGAAATTATGGCTGAAAACTTCCCAAACCTGAAGAAGGAAACAGATATCCAGGTACAGGAAAGCACAGAGGGTCCCAAACAAGGTGAACTCAAACAGACCCACACTAATACTATATCATAATTAAAATGGCAAATGATAAGTATAGAGATTTCTACAGGATAGCAAGAGAAAAACAAAGAGTCATATACAAGGGAATCTCCATAAGGCTTATCAGTTGATTTTTCCACAGAAAATCTGCAGGCCAGAAGAGAGTGGCAGTAATATATTTAAAGTGCTGACAGGGGGAAAACCTGCAACTAAGATATTCTACCAATCAAGATTATCATTTAGAATTGAAGGAAAGCTAAAGAACATCTCAGACAAGCAAAAACTAAGAGGTCATAAATACTACACTAACCCTAAAAGAAATATTAAATGGTCTTCTCTAAGTGGAAAAGAAAAGGCTATAACAAGAAGTAAATATCTATAGGAAAAGAAAATTTTCACTATGAAAGGCAAATATGTAGCAAAGGCTGAGGATTGATCACTTAAGGTAGTATGAAGTTTAAAGACAAGAAATGTAGAATCAAGTATAACTGCAATAATCAGTAAAGGGATAAACATGACAATGTAAAATCAGAAACACAAAATGTGGGGGAAGGGAGTAAAAATATAGATCTTTTGGAATGTGTTTGAACCTAAAGGACTAGGATGTTTTAAAGGATGTTTAAAACAAATAGATCTAGTTATAGGTCAACAATACATACCCCATGGTAATCACAAATCAAAAACTTACACTGTATACACAAAAGCTAGAAAGAAAGGAACACAAGCATACTACCAAAGAAAATCATCAAACCACAGGGAAGAAACATAATGAAGAAGAAATGAACAGAGAACTACAAAACAAACAGAAAACAAGTAATAAAATGGCAATGAGTACATACCTATCAATAATTACTTTAAATGTCAATGGACTAAAATCTCCAAGCAAAAGATATAGGATGACTGATTGGGTGATAAAACAAAATCCATCTATATGTTACTTACAAGAGATTCACCTGAGAACTAAAGACTCATGAGACTGAAAGTGAGAGAATGGAAAAGCTATTATGTGAAAATGGAAATGACAAGAAACTGGGGTTAGCAATACTCATATCAGACAAAGTAGACTTTAAAACAAAGTCTTTAGCAAAAGACAAAGAGGGGTATTATATAATGGTGAAGGGATCAATACCAGAAGAGGATATTATACTGGTTAACATATATGGACCCAGAAAGGAGCACACAAATATATAAAGCAAATATTTACAAACATAAAGAGAGAAATTTAAAACAATACAATAACAGAAAGGGACTTTAACACCCCACTTACATCAATCCACAGATCATCCAGACAGAAAATCAATAAGGCAAGAAATAAAACAGGAGAAATACCAGAGAGATACAAAAAATCATGAAGGGAAAACTATGAACAGTTATTTATTGGTTATGTCAATAAATTGCACAACCAAGAAGAAACTGACAATTTCTAGAAACATACAACCTTCCAAGACTGAATCAAGAAGAAACAGACAATCGGAACAGACTGATCACTAGTAGTGGAATTGAATTTGTAAAAAAAACTGCCAGCAAACAATAGTTCAACACTGGTTGGCTTCACATGGGAGTTCAACCAAACATGAAAAGAGTTAATACCTATCAACAAACTATTCGAAAAAATAGAAGAGGATGAAACACTCTCAGATTCTTTCCCAGTGCTGCCATTACCCTGATACCAAAACCAGACAAAGACATTACCAAAAAAAATTACGGGCCAATATTTCTGATGAATATAGATGCAAAAATCCTCAACAAAATATTAGTAAATTGAATTCAATTATATATGAAAAAGATCATACACCATGATCAGGCTGGATTTATTTGAAGGATACAATGATAGTCCAACATTTGCAAATCAACTAATATGATACACCACTTTGAAAAAAAGAAGGATAAAAATCATATAATCATCTTAATGGACTCTGAAACAGCAGTCGAAAAAATTCAACATTTTTTCATAATAAAAACTCTCATCAAAGTTTGTATAGAGAGAACAGATATCAGCATAATAAAGGCCATTAATGGAGGAAATCAAGATGGCAGAGTGGGGGGACATGGAGAATTCCACCTCCCACTAAAACATCAGAGATGCTTCTTCATGTGGAACAGTTCTCACTGGGTGCCTGCTGAACACCAGCACAATATCACATAGAATTAAAGTTACAGAGGGATCACCCCATGGCTGGGTAGGAAGAAAGAAAAAAAGAAGGGGATCAAGACAGGACTTGTGCACCTTGGAGGGAGCTTTGGAGGAGAAGAGGTTCCCTCACCCTGGTAACTCACTTGGCTGACTGGGAGATCAGCCGGTACAGAGTGGAAGATTTGGAGGCTTAGAGGAGAGTGCAGCAGCTGGCTTGCAGAGGGCAGAACTGACTGAGACCAGCACAGAAGGTCCTGACCACCTAGCTGCACTCTCCAGCATGAGATGTGCATCTGCTGGTGCATGCGAGGGATGGGTGCTGAGACTCAAAGTTAAGTGGATGGATCTGGGAAGAGGACTGAGGTTGGCTGTGCAAGGAGGGCCTGAAGGGGCTGGAGTGTGGTCTGGGCCACTGCTGGTGTTGTGCTCATGACAGAGCCTGGGTCTGCCATGAAAACCCCATTGTTGGCACATGCACAAAGGGAAAAGCCGGGTACTACTATAGCAACCTCACTGTCAGCATGCTCATAGAGGGTGCAGCTCTGCTTCTATATGCTATGGGAGCATACAAACACTGGTGTGTTGCCCACATGTGGAGGCTGGGCTGAAATCTGAGCCAATCTCCAGGGGCCATGCCACTTTGGAATTAGGGCTAAAATCTGAGGCGTGTTCCAGAGGCTGTGTGATCCATGGATTTACATGCCAACAGTAGCTTTGTGAGCTCAGCAAGTGAAAGACATCTCAGCAGATTACTGGTGCTCCCATGGTTGGGGTGGGTCCATGGTTAGCAGCTGCAGGCTTTGCCTACATGTTTGCAGAGTCAGGGCCAGGTTCTAGGCTGATTCTGTAGCTTGCACAGTGGGTCCAAGTGTGTGACTACTGTAGTCCCAGTGCCTACTTTGGTGGATCTGTGCCTACAGATCTCTTGCTGGTGGTTTATGAACACGGTGCTTGAGGGAGATCTGGGCCAATTGCCTGCATTCTGATGGATGAGGTGAGGTAGAGAGCAGTGCAAACAACAGCGTACTTTGTGAGCCTGCACAACAGGTGACAGGCAACACCATACAGTGCACTTCCTGGTGGACATCTTCTGTAAAGGAATACTTAGTGGTTCCTCTCTCAGTGGGAGTGATCCAATCCTGCCTACCTAACACTGCAGCTCAGAAACAGAACTGGGAGCTTCCACTCTAACAACTGGGGAGAAGACCCTGCCCTTAACAGTGCTGTGACTATGACAGAGCAAAGAATAGACCCTGTTCAATATCTAGCTCAGGCACTGGTTACCACAACACCAATCACACCCCCTATCAAGGGCATAACAGCCGTCACACACTGAGGAAAGATGTGGCAGGTATCCATATTAAAAACAGCCCTCACACCAAAAAATTAGGCTCACACAGGAGACACAGTGATGCTCTGCTCTTACATAAAAACAACATTTGGAGACCACAATAGATAACTGTCTAAACCCATAAAGACAGAGAAATATAAGTAAAATGAAGAAGAGGAACCATTCCCAATTAAAGATCAAGAGAATTCCCCTGAAAGAACAAACAATGAAACAGACCACTCCAGTCTACTAAACACTGAGTTCAAAAACGAAGTAATAAAACTACTGAAGGAATTAAGAAAGGCTATTTATACAAATGCAGATTACTGTAAAAATGAACTAGAAAATATAAAGCATAGTCAACTAAAATTATAAAACTCATTTGCCAAGAAGAAAGCTGAGCTAAAGGTAATAAATAGCAAACTGAATAATGTAGAATAACAAATAAGTGATCTGGAAGACAGACTAATGGAAATCACCCAATCAGAACAGCAGACAGAAATAAAAATGAAAACAATATACAAGACCTATAGGATAATATCAAGGGCACCAATCTATGCATAATAGAGATTCCAGAAGGAGAAGAAAGAGGAAAGGGGATTTAAAGTATATATGAAGAAATTATGGCTGAAAACTTCCCAAACCTAAAGAAGGAAACAGATATCCCGGCACAAGAAGCACAGATGGTTCCAAACATGATGAACACAAACAGAGCTACAGCAAGACATATTACTATTTAAAATGACAAATGTTAAAGACAAAGAGGATTCTAAAGACAGCAAAAGAAAAACAAAGAGCTATTTACAAGGGCACCTCTACAAGGCTATCAGCTAATTTCTCTACAGAAATGTTATAGGCCAGAAGGGAGTGACAAGATATATTCAAAGTCCTGAAAGGGAAAAACCTGCAACTTAGGATACTCTATCCAGCAAGATTATAATTTAGAATAGAAGGAGAGATAAAGAATTTCTCAGGCAAGCAAATACTAAAAAAATACAGCAATACTAAACCTATCCTAAAAGAAATATTGAAAGGTCTTCTTTAAATAGAAAAGAAGTAAGAATCTATAGGAAAGAGCAAATTTTCTCTTTGGAAAGTAAATCACTTAAATAAGCCAGTACACAGATTAAGAAAAAAATTTTTTTTAATTTTATGATAGTGATGATAACTACAATGAACAACAAAAGAATAAGCATTGAGATGTAAAAGAGGATATCAAAACCATAAAATTTGGGGGAGGGAAGTAAGAAAATGTAGATTTTCTTAGAATGTGTTTGATCCTATATGACTACCAGTCTAAGGAAAGTAGATATAGCAATGGGTTAACATACTTGACAAATAGGGTAACCACAAATCAAAAACATATAGTAGATTCACAAAAACCAAGAGGAGAACACAAACAAAATACAAAAGAAAACTGTCAAACCACAAAAGGAAAAACAAAAAGTAAAAGAAAGGAACAAAAAAGAAATACAAAATCAACTGGAAAACAAGGTTTAAAAAGGCAATAAATACATATCTATTAATAATTACCTTAAATGTCAATTGGTTAAATGCTCCAATAAAAAGACATACAGTGGCAGATTGGATAATAAACAGGAGCCTAAAATATGATGCATACAAGAGACTTACTTTAGGGCAAAGGCACACATAGATTGAAAGTGAGGGGATGAAAAAAGATACTTCATGCAAAAGAAAATGCTAAGAAAGTGGGGGAAGTAATACTCATATTAGATAAAATAGACTTTAAAACAAAGGTAATAAAGAAAGATAAAGAAGGACACTATATAATGATGAAAGGATCAATACAAGAACAGGATATTACCCTCATTAATATATATGCACCCAGTGTAGGAGCATCTAACTACACAAAACAAATACTAACAGATATAAAGGGAAAAATTGATGGGAGTACAATACTAGTAAGATATTTTAATACCCCTCAGATATCAATGGACAGCTCTTCCAGACAGAAAATCAAGAAGGCAAAAGAGATTCTAAGTGTCATAATAGACCAGTTAGACTTAATTGATATTTTCAGGACATTACCTCCAAAATAACCAGAATACATATTCTTTTCAAGTGCACATGGACACTCTCTAGGATAGATGATATACTAGGACAAAAACAAGCCTCAAAAAATTTAAGAAGATAGAAATTATTTCAAGCACTTTTTCTGACCACAACATCATGAAACTAGCAATCAAGAACAGAAAGAGAAATGATGAAACAAAAGATTACATAGAGACTAAACAACATGTTACTGCAAAACCAATGGGTCACTAATGAAATCAAAAAGGAAATTAAAAAAATACCTGAGACAAATGACAATGAAAACACAACCATACAAAATCTATGGGATGCCCACAAAAGCAGTCCTAAGATGGAAGTTGATAGCCATAAAGCCCTTCCTCAAAAAGAAAAAAAGAAAAAAAAAGAAATCTCAAATAAACGACCTAACCTACCACATAGATAAATTAGAAAAAGAACAAATACAACCTAAACTCAGTGGAAGGAAAAAAATAATAAAGATTAGAGAGGAAATACATAAGATAGAGGTTAAAAAAAACAATAGAACAAATTAATAAAATCAAGATCTGGTTCTTTGAAAGGGTAAACAAAATTGACAAACCTCTGGCAAGGCTCACCAAGAGAAAAAGAAAGGATGCGAATAAACAAGAAATAAAAGGGGAAAAATAACAATGGATACCACAGAAGTACAAGAAACCATAAGAAAAGCCTAAAAAACAATTATATGGCAACAAATTGGACTACCTAGAAGAAATGGACAAGATTTTAGAAACATACAGCCCACCAAAACTGAATCAAGATGAAATAGATAATTTGAACAGACCAATCGTTAGAAGTGAAATAGAATCTGTAATAATAATTTTAAAAATTCTCTGCAAACAAATGTCCAGGATCAAATGGCTTCACTGGGGAAATCTACCAAACATACAAAGAAGAACTTATACTAATCCTTTTCAAACTCTTCCAAGATACTGAAAGGATTGAACACTTCCAAATTCATTCTATGAAGCCACCATCACCCTGATACCAAAACCACACAAAGACACTACCAAAAAAATTACAGGCCAATATCTTTCATGAATATAGATGTAAATTCTGAACAACATATTAGCATACTGAATCCAACAACACAAAAAAAAGATCATACATCATGATCAGGTTGGATTTATCTCAGTGTCACAAGGAGAGTTCACCATATGCAAATCAATCAATGTGATACACCACATCAACAAAAGAAAAGACAAAGACCACATGATCATCTCAATAGATGCAGAAAAAACATTTGATAAAATTCAACATTCATTCATGATAAAAACTCTTACCAAATTGTGTATAGAGGGTTCAACATAATGAAAGCTATTTATGACAAATGCACAGTCAACGTAATACTCAATGGTGAAAAGCTGAAAGCCTTCCCACTAAAATAAGGAAGAAGAAAATGATGCCCACTCTCACCACGTCTTTTCAACATGGTATGTGAAGTCTCATCCACAGCAATCAGACAAGAAAAAGAATAAAATTTATCCAAATTGGAAGGGAAGAGGTAAAATCATCATTACATGTAGATGACATGATACTATATGTAGAAAATCCTAAAGAGTCCAAATAAAAACTACTTAGAACTGATAAATAAATTCAGCAAGGGAGCAAGATGCAAGATTGACATACAGACGTCTCTTGCATTTCTTTACAGTAACAATGAAATATCAAAAAGGAGAGTAAAACAATCATTTTTTAAGTCACTTCAAAAAAATAAAATATTTAGGAATATTTAGGAATAAACCTGAACAAGGAGGTGAAAGAGTTATATGCTGAGAACTATAAAACACTGATAAAGGAAACTGAAGATGACTTAAAGAAATGGAAATAAATTCCATGCTCTTGTACTGGAAGAATTAATACTGTTAAAATGGCCATACTACCCAAAGAAATATACAGATATAATGTATTCCCTTTCAAATTATATATGACATTTTTCATAGAACAAGAAAAAATAATCCCAAAATTTATATGGAAACTTAAAGACCCAGAATTGCTAAAGCAATCCTGAGGAAAAAGAACAAAGATGGAGACAAAACATTCCCAGACTTCAGACCATACTACAAAGCTACAGTATCAAAACAGCATTGTATTGGCACAAAAACAGAAAAAATGGCTGGAATGGAACAATATAGAGAGCCCAGAAATAAACCCACATACTTAAGGTCAATTAAATTTTTTCAAAAAGATAAGAATATACAATGGAGAAAAAAATAGTCTCTTCAGCAAGTTGTGTTGGGGAAGCTGGACAGCTGCATGTAAATCAATGAAGTTAGAAGACACTCTCGCACCACACACATCAAAAAACTCAAAATGGCTTAAAGATTTAAATATAAGACAAGACACCATAAAACTCCTAGTAGAGAACATAGACAAAACATTCTCTGACATAAATAATAGCAATATTTTCTTAGGTCAGTCTCCCAAGGAAATAGATACAAAAGCAAAAATAAACAAATGGGATCTAATAAAACGTATAAGCCTTTGCACAGCAAAGGAAATCATAAACAAAATAAAAATACTATCTAAGGACTGGGAGAAAATATTTGCAAGCCCTGTGACTGACAAAGGTTTAATTTCCAAAATATACAAACAGCTCATACAACTCAATAACAAACGTCCAAAAAAAAACAATAAGAAAAGAGAGAGAAGGCCTAAATAGACATTTCTCCAAAGAAGAGATGCAAATGGCCAAGAGGCACATGAAAATATGCTCAACACCACCAATTATTAGAGAAATGCAAATCAAAACTATGATGAAGTATCACTTAAAACCAGTCAGAATGACCATCATCAAAAAGTCTACAAATAATAAATGTTGGAAAGGGTGTGAAGAAAATGAAACCACTGTGTGCTGTTGATAGGAAAGTAATCAGTGCAGCTACTATGGAAAACAATATAGAGTTTCCTTAAGAAACTAAAACCAGAGCTACCATAGGATCCAGCAATTTCACTCCAAGGAATATATCCAGAAAAGATGAAAACTCTAATTAGAGAAGATACATGCAGCCCATTGTTCATAGCAGCACTATTTACAATAGCAAAGACATGGAAGCAACCCAAGTGCTCATCAACAGATAAATGGATAAAGATGTGGTACATATACAATGTAATATTACTCAGCCATAAAAAGAATGAAACACTGGCATTTGCAGCAACATGGATGGACACAGAGAACATCATACTAAGTGAAGTATGTCCAACAGAGAAAGACAAATACTGTATGATATCACGTATATGTGGAATACACAGATTAATACAAATGAATTTACTTAGAAAACAGAAACAGACTCACAGACATAGAAAATAAACTTAGAGTTACAAAAGGGGAAAGGGAGGGAAGAATACATTAGGAGTTTGGGGTTAACAGGAACACAGTACCATATATAAAATTCCTAAACAACCAGAATTTACTGTAGAGCACACGGAACTATAGTCATATCTTGTAGTAATCTGTAATGGAAAATAAACTGAGAAATATATATATATATATATATATATATATATATATATATATATATATATATATATAACTCAATCACTGCTGTCACTTGAAACTAACATAATATTGTAAATCAACTATATTTCAATTAAAAAAACAAAAAATTAAACATGGGCAGAAGACCTGATAGATTATTTTTCTCCCCAAAAATAAAAAAATACAGAATGCTAACAGGAATGTGAAAAAATGTAAGACATGGTGAATCATCACATAAATGCAAATCAAAACAACAATGAGGCATCACCTCACACCTGTCAAATGGGTATGATCAAAAAGTCTACATATAAAATTGTTGTGGAGTATGTAGACAAAAGGGATCCCTAGTACATTTTTGGTGGCATTGTAAATTGATGCAGCCACTATACAAAACATTGGGACCTTCCTCAAAAAGTAAAAATAGAACTACAGTATGATCCAGAATTTCCACTGCTGGGTATATATTGGAAGAAAATGAAAACATTACTGTCAAAAAATACACACACCCCAATGTTCATAGCACCACTATTTACAATTGCCAAGATACGGATATTTGAAAGGAACCTAAGTGCATACTGACAGATAAAGAAAATGTGCCATATATATATATAACAAATATTATATTTTATATATTAGTAATTATATATAAAAATAAATATTCATAACATATAATTATACTTCATATATTATAAAATTATTATAATTTTATATTTTAATATATTATGTGAAGTATATTTATTAATAATATATTAATATAGTATGTATAATATATGTAATATTTATATTATATATTAATATATAATATTACATGATACATATATAATATAAAATATTGATATAATACATACAATATATAATATAGTATATATTATATACTTTATATATAAAATGTAATAATAGTATATATAATATTAAAATTTGTATATAATATTATATATTATATTGTAAGATATAATATACATTATAATATATAATGTAGTATATATTGACATTGATATATAATTTATATAAAATATTTATGTAATATGTAATGTGTTAAATATTACATATTATTATAAACTATGTAATATACTTATTTTATATTATATATAAAATAATGATATAATTATACATTAATCATTTTATAATATATATTATATATAATATGTTTATATATTATTTATAATTATACATATATTATAAATATTCTATATAATATATTATATAGAATGGAACATATAATATATATTCTATATATTATTATATATTACAAACAATATAGTGTGTATTGTTTATTTTATATACTATATTATGATATTACCATATATAACATTGTGTATATTATATTGTATTATGTATATTTTATATCATGTTTATTCTATAATATACATATATAATATATACATTAATATATTACATAAAATACATATGTTAATTCATATATATTATTAAATGAATATAATACATATAATATATTATATATTATATTATATTATATATTATATATTACTATATAATATATAGTATATATTATATATTATGATGTACATGGTATATATAATATATTATTAGTATAATTATAGCATAAAGTAATTATATATTATAATGTATATAATATATATGAATATTTATATCATTATATATATTTATATATAAGTATACATATTTATATATATTAATATATTTATATAATAGAATATAAATAATGTAATATATACATTATATATTATATATCATAATATATATTATTTTTGTTTATAATATACAATATATAATTATTTAATGTATATTATATATATTTTTATATTTATATAATATAAAAATATATACATTATATAATGTAGTATAATTGTATAATAATAATATTATATAAATTATATACTATATAAAATATTACCATATAGTTTATGTGATATAATATTTTTAATATAATATATTATTATTATACTATTATGTTTTATATAATATATAATACACATAATATATTAATCATAATTAATATATAATAATATGTGATATACTTAATATGTATAATATAAAATATCATATATAATGTAACATAATAATATGTATTTCTTATTATTATATTACATAATTAATTACTCATATAATTACATAATTAAGTATATATGTTATATATAATTATTATATTATTATATATAATTATATTATAATATGTAATTAATTATTATAATTTTATATTATTTAAAAATATATTTATTATAAACCATTATAATTAATATAATATATATGATATGCAGTTATATATTATATACCATATATGATATATATATCATAATATAAAATATATGTAATTGTACATATATATACAACAATGATATAGCATTGTGGAATATAATCTTTATTTTGTAATTACTTTTAATTTATAATCTGTTAATATATTGAATCACTCTTTTATATCTGAGTCTAGCAAAGTATTGTAAATTTTGTAAATCAATAGAAAATAAAATAAAGTCAATTATGTTGCATTTTGTGATAAGTTATTAAAAATGAGGTGAGGGCTTCAGTGACTCCGAAGTCTTTAGATCCTTCCTTCTATTGTATTGCTTTGCTGTCTACCCCAACTGCTTTAAATTCTTCAGGGGTGAATCATGTCTTATATTCATAACCATGTTTTTGTAGCAAATACACACTTTTAAGCTGTTATGAGGAGCTTATTAAATAAAGGTTTTAATTTTAAATGGAACACAGTAGAAGGAGGGATTTGTCAAATGTCAAGTGTTTCAAGGTCAAGACTTGGTTTTGTCAATTATTAAAGTACATGACTTTGATAAGCAACTTCACCTCTTTTGACACCCAATTTTCTCATGTCAAATAGAAGAAAAGTAATAGAATACCACCAGACCTTCCACTTCCATTTTCCTATAAACTTTATTCTCACTTTTTTAACCACCCAATTATTCTTCCTTTATGTTACTTTTGCCCAGAAAAACAATAGCAGTAGATGATATGATCTGTGACATGTAATCCAACAAAGTTCCCAGCAATGACATGGGCATGTTTTTATGTAGAAATATAACTCTATGCTAATTTTTCTCCTCATGCTTCCAAACCAAGCAGGCTGTTATTTTAAGAATGTTACCTGTGATTTTTTCAAGGAAGCAAGATTCAGGGAAAATTCAATTAATTGCACTTGAGATATAACAAAGGAAATTTTGCCTTTTAAGTCAATAGTACTTAAACTTTGCCCTAGAGTAATTATACTGTATTCTGTTGCTTGGGATGGCTTCTCATTCATAAAAATAACATTTGGGTTTTAAGTGAAATCAAGGATCTGTATAGTGCCATATGCCACAGTAGCAATTCCATGGTAACCGTTTTTAATCACAGTTGCTTTCAGAACACTCTGTTGTTATGGAGGAGAGAAAAAAAATGAAACAATGATAGCAGTACATGGAAGTTTGTGGTTTTCAGAATTTCCAGTACTTTGAAATACTTCTTATTTTTAAAAAATCCCTCGGGACACATTTACTTCATAAAAATGAAGTATCATGACATAAGAATTACTAGATGTTTAAACTTATATTACTGAGGTGGGTTGGCCAAGGTGGTGGAGTAGAAAGGCCCTGAGCTCACCTATTCTCACAGGCCATCAAAATTACAACTATTTGCAGAACAGCCATCAATGGAAAAGACCAGAACCTACCAGAAAAGATCTTCTACAACCAAAAGTATAAAGAAGAGACTTAACAAGATGCATAGGAGTGGTGGAGTCACTATATAGTCAAGTCCTATACCCCTGGGTGGACCACTTACAAGTGGGAGAACAATTTCGATTGCAGAGGTTCACCCAAAGGAGTGACAGGACTTTTGACTTTGAAGGCCAGTAGGTCTTACTTTTGAGAGTCCTAAAGAGTTGGAGGAAATAGAGACTTCACTCTTAAAGGGTGCACACAAAATCTCACACAGTCTGGGATACCAGGACCAAGAAGTAATTTCATAGGCGCCTGGGTCAGACCTACCTGTTAATCTTGAAGACTCTTCCAGAGAGGCAGGAAGCAACTGTAGCTCACCTTGGGGACATAGACAATGGTGGCAGACATTTTTGGGAGCTCCTTCTACCACATGGGCACTGGTGCTGGCAAGCTCCATGCTGGGATGCATCAAGTCAGGAAACTAACTAGGCAGGGACACAGTCCCACTCACCAGCAGACAGGCTGCCATTAGAATTCCTGAGCGCACAGCTGCATCTGCCCATTAGAGAGCCAAGACCCAGCTCCACACATGAGTATGTGGGCCTTAGACATGAGACACCCCAGAACCATTCAGCTGGAAGCCCTTGAACCCAGCTGCACCCACCAGTAGGTAGACACCAGCCCCAGAATACTCTGGGCCCTTTTTCTCCCATCCAGGGTGACTGCTTTAACATTTGGCCCAGCTCCACCTACCAGTGGGAGGAAACCAGCAGCAAGAAAACTGCAGACCCACATTCTACAGATCCAGTCCATTGACCAGCAGGCCAGATGGTACACTGGGGCTGACTGGGCCCTAGTCTCACTCAACAGCAAGCCTTCTCTAACCTCAGGCCCAGCTTCACCCACGAGCAGATAGAATCTAGTTGCAAAAAACTGTAGTCCCACAGCCTGAGGAACTGGCCTGCCTACCAGCAGATCAGACTCTGAGGCCACTTGGGCCACAGCCACATCCATCAGTGAGGCTGCTCTAGCCTCTGGAGGAGCCTCACCCACCAGGGGGCAGATACAAGCCACAAGAAAACCACAGTACCATGGCCTGTGATACTGGCCCAACCACAAGCAAGCTAGATCCTGCCCTAGGACTAGCTGAGATTTGGGCCCACTCATTAGCATGTCACCACAAGCTTCAAAACAACTTGGACCCAAAGCAAACTGGGTTAGTAACCAGCTCCACCCATAAGCAATCTGACACCAACTCTGAGATCCCTGGGCCTTGCAACCAGATCCCAGGATCCAGCTCTGCCCAACTGTAGGTTGGCACCAGTCCCAAAACCTGGCTTCACCTGTGGGTGAGTAAGAGCCCTGGAGTCTCCTGGACTTGATGTCACCAACCAGTAATCCAGAAATAACCTGAGGGACACCCAGGGTCCCATAATCAGCTGTCTCATGACCCAGTACCCCTAACCAGCAGCTGACAGTCTCCACACAAAGCATGACATGGCAACCAACTGAACTGGGAGTCAACAAAGCCAAAAAAAGAAAAAAACACCCACATAGTCAGCACACCACAACAGAAAGACCAAAGCAGCCCTTGTAGGAGCAATTTATAGAGCATATAGCTCTGATGACAAGAAGGGAGTGCACTGCTGGGACATATAGAATGTCTCCTACAAAAGGTCACTTCTCCAAAGTGCATAAGGATAACCAACCTACTAGATACATACAAATAGAAACAACAAGTTTGGCAAAATAAGTCAATAGAGAAATATTTTCCAAATGAAGGCAAAAGATAAAGCAACAGAAGAACTTATTGAAGTAGATATAGACAATCTACCTGATAAATAGTTCAGGATAGTGATTGTAAAGATGATAAAAGAACTCAGGAGAAGAATCGATGCACAGAGGAAGAAATTAGAAGTTTTTCACAAAGAGTTAGAAAATATAAAGAAGAACAAGTATAGATGAAGAATACAATAATAGAAATGCAAAAGACACTAGAAGGAATCAACACTGCACTAAATGATACAGAAGAACAGATCAGTGAGCTGGAACATGGTAGTGGAAATTACTGATGCTGACCAGAAAAAAAGGGGAAAAAAAGAAATGAGGATAGTTTAAGAGACATTGGGGACACCATCAAGGACACTATAAGGGTTGCAGAAGGAGGAGAGAGAAAGGGGCTGAGAACATAATTGAAGATATAATACCTGAAAATTTCCCTAACCTGGTAAAGGAAATGGACAGCCAAGTCCAGGGAGTGCAGAGAATCCCATACAAGAATAACACTAAAGAGAACACAACAGACACATTGTAATTGAAATGGCAAACTGAGGAAATCAAACAGGAAATTAAAAAAACACTTGGAGGCAAGGAAAACAAAAACACAATGAAGCAAAAATCTATGTGATGCATCAAAAGTCAGGAAACAAGAAAAATCTCAAATAAACAACCTAAATTTACACTTGAAGGAACTAGAAAAAGAAGAACAAACCAAACCCAGAGTTAGAACAAGGAAAGAATTTATAAAGATCAAAGCAGGAAAAAAAAAAGAAATGGAGACTGAAAAAATAATTGAAAACATCAATGAAACTAAGAGCTGGTTCTTGGAAAATATAAACAAAATTAATAAACTTGTATCCAAACTTATCAGCAAAAAAAGGGTGAGGATGCAAATCAATAAAAGCAGAAATGAAAAAGAAGAAGTTGCAACCAACACCACAAAAATACAAGGATCATAAAAGATCAATACAAACAACTATATGCCAATAATAGACAAACTAGAAGAAATGGTCAATTTCCTAGAAATGTACAATCTCCAAATATTGAACCATGAAGAAATAGAAAATATGAACAGACCAACTACCAGTAATGAAATTGAATCAGTAATAGAAAAACTCTCAATAAACAAAAGTCCAAGACCAAATGGCTCCACAGGTGAGTTCTACTAAACATTTAGAGAAGAGTTAACCCTTATCCCCCTCAAACTCTTCCAAGAAATTGAAGAGGAAGAAACACTTCCAAACCGATTCTACAAGGCCAGCATCACCCTGATATCAAAATCAGACAAAGTTATCACAAAAAAAGAAAATTACATATCAATATCACTGATGAACAGAGATGCAAAAATCCTTAACAAAATATTAGCAAACCAAACCTAACAATTCATTAGAAGGGTCATACACCATGATCAAGTGTAATCATGTGAGATTTATTACAGGGGGAGACAAGAATTTTTCAGTATCTGCAAATCAATCAAAGTGTAATTAAAGAATAACAAATTTAAGTGATAAATCATCTTAATAGATGGAGAAAAAGCTTTTGATAAAATTCAACACCTGTTTATAGTGAAAACTCTCCAGAATGTGGGCATAGAGGGAATATCACTTATAATAAAGGCCAGATGTGACAAACCCACAGGTAACATCATACTCAATGGTGAAAAGCTGAAAGCATTTCCTCTAAGATCAAGAACAACATGAGGATGTTCACTCACCACTTTTATTTAACACAGTATTGGAGGTCCTAGCTACAACAATCAGACAAGAAAAAGAAATAAAAAGAATCCAAAGATGAAAGGAAGAAGTAAAACTGTTACTGTGTGCAGATGACATAATACCATACATAGAAAATCATAAAGAAATGACCAAAAAACTACTAGACCTCTTCAGTGAATTTGATAGAGTTGCAGGATACAAAATTAATATACAGAAGTCAGTTGCATTTCTATACACTAACAACAAACTATCAAAAAGAGTATTAAGAAAGCAATCTTATTTACAATCACAGCAAAAAGAATAAAATACCCAGGAATAAACCTACCTAAAGGAAGTTAAAGACCTGTACTGAGAAAACTATAAGATACATGAAATAAACTGAAGACAACACAAATAGATGGAAATGTATACCATGTTCATGGATTGGAAGAATTAAATATTGTTAAAATGACCATACTACCAAAGGAAATCTACAGATTCAATGCAGTTCCTTTCAAAATACCAATGGTATTTTTCACTGAACTAGAACAAATAATTTAAAAAATTGTATGGAGACAAAAAAGACCCTGAAGAGCCAAAGTAATCTTTAGAAATAAGAACAGAGGTGGAGGAATTACACTACTGATTTCAAACTATAATGCAAAGCTGGTCATCAAAAGAGTACAATACTGACACAATAAAGTCACATAGATCAATGAAGAGAGAGAATTCAGGAATAAACCCATGTACTTATGATCAATTAATCTACAACAAAGGAGGCAACAATATACAGTGGAGAAAAGACAATCTCTTCAATAAATGGTGCTAGGAAAACTGTACAGCTACACATAAAGAAATGAAATTCTCTACAAAAATAAACAGAAAATGGATTAAACATCTAAATTTAAAATGGCAAACCAAAAAACTCTTAGAAGAAAACATAGGCAGAACAACATTTACATAAATTGCTGCAACACTTTTTTTGGATCTGTCTCCCAAGGGAAAGGAAACAAGAGCAAAAATAAACAAATGAGACCTAATTAAACTTACAACATTTTTCACAGCAAAGGAAACCATCAACAAAACAAAACGACAAACTATGGAATGGGAGGAATATTTGCAAATGATATGATCAATAAAGGGTTAATATCCAAAATATAAGAAGAGCTCCTACAACTCAATGCCAAACAAACAAACAAAAAACCAATTAAAATTGAGCAGAAGATTTGAATAGACATTTTTCCAAAGAAGACATACAGGTGTCCCATATGCACATGAAAATATGGTAAACATTGTTAATCATCAAAGAAATGCAAATCAAAACCTCAATGAGATATTACTGCACACCTGTCAGAATGGTTATCATCATAAAGACTGCAAATAACATCTGTGGGTGAAGATGTGGAGAAAAGGAAAGCCTTATACACTGTTGGTGGGAATTTAAATTGGTGAAGCCACCATGGAAAACAGTGGAGATTCCTCAGAAAACGAAAAACAGAATCACCATATGACCCTTCCATTCCACTCCTGGGTATATATCTGAAAAAAACAAAAACATTAATTCAAAAAGTTATGTGCACCCCAGTGTTCACAGTAGCATTATTAACAGTAGCCAAGATATGGAAGCAACTTAATTGTCCATCAAAAAATTGAAGGAGGGGCTTCCCTGGCGGCGCAGTGGTTGAGAATCCACCTGCCGATGCAGGGGACGCGGGTTTGTGCCCCGGTCCGGGAGGATCCCACGTGTCGTGGAGCGACTGGGCCCGTGAGCCATGGCTGCTGAGCCTGCGCGTCCGGAGCCTGTGCTCTGCAACGGGAGAGGCCACAGCAGTGAGAGGCCCGCGTACCGCAAAAAAAAAAAAAAAAAAAAAATTGAAGGATATAGAAGTGGTATGTATATACAATGGAATACTGCTTAGCCATAAAAGGAGTGCAATTTTGCCATTTGCAAAAAAGTGGATGAACTTGGCAAGTATTATGCTAAGTCAAATAAGACAGAGAAAGAAATTCTGTATGATATTACTTATATGCGAAATCTAAAAAATGAAATTAGTGAATACAAGAGAAAAGAGACTCACAGATATAGAGAACAAACTACTGGTTACCAATGGGTAGAAGGAAGAGGGGAGGTCAAAGATAGGGTAGATTAAGAAGTACAAACTACTATGTAAAAAATAAATAAACTACAAGGATATATTATACAACACAGGGAATATAGCCATTATTTCATAATGACTGTAAATAGAATATACTTTTTTAAAAGAAATAATATAAAAAGTATTCATGAGATTATGTAAAAGCAATATTTTAGAAAAGTTGTTATTCACTACATATAATTGAATTATTTAATATTATTAAGTAAAAGTTAATACCATATATATAAATTACATATATTTACCTCACATTTTCCTTAATGATTTATTAGATACTTAGGTTACTCCAATTTTATTTATTATAAACACAAAACTATGACAGTATTACTCTCATTTCAAAATAGAAATGTCTTGGGAATTTCCTGGCAGTCCAGCGGTTAGGACTCAGCGCTTTCACTGAGAGGGCCAGGTTCGACCCCTGGTAGGGGAACTAAAATGCCACATGCTGTGCAGTGTGGCAAAAAAAAAAAGTCATATATTTTCTATAATGATTAAAAATAACTAAAATTTTATACAATTTGAGTCATTTATTATGACTAATATTGACATAATTGCTAAAAGTTTGAGCCATAAAATCAACCACCAGTCAAAAAAGGAGAAAAATAAATCAGATATTTATAAATATGAACTGAATATTAACATACTTTAATTTACTCTGATCTGAATGAATCTTTTCTAAAATGAAACATCATAACTTCGCTTATACTTCCTGTGGCACTGAAAATACTTTTCAGTTTTATTTTTTTTTCTAGCTAATTTAATAAGTATTGCAAAGTAAGAAAATTTCTCAATTGTCAGAGAGGAACTTACATTATCATTATTGATAACAAGTCAGTAAAATTGTGTTAATTTTTAAAATATTTTTAAAGTAATTTAAATAAATATTTTTAAAAATTTTACTGAATTTGAATTTGACATAGAGTACTCTTCCCTTTCAACAGAATCTGCAAAATAAGCATTAACATATGCTTCATTTCATCTTTTACTTTTTAAAATAGTTTTTAAATTAATTTTTACTGGAGTATAGTTATTTACAATGTTGTGTTAGTTCCTGCTCTACAGCAAAGTGAATTTGTTATATATATATATGTGTGTGTGTATACCTAAATATATATGTGTTTATATATATATATATATATATATATATATATATCCACTCTTTTTTAGATTCTTTTCCCATATAGGTCATTACAGAGTATTGAGTAGAGTTCCCTGTGCTATACAGTAGGTTCGTATTAGTTATCTATTTTATATATAGTAGTGTGTATATGTCAATCCCAATCTCCCAATTTATCCCTTCTCCCTTTTCCCCCTTGGTAACCATAAGTCTGTGACTCTATTTCTGTTTTGTAGATAAGTTCCTTTGTTAATTTAAATTCTGACCAACTAAGCTCCAAGTCCACAAGTTCTTGGCCTAAGCCTTGTACTTGGAATCCTCTAAATTACTTAGCAATTACTGGGCAAAAAATAATTGAATAATCATTGGCTTCAACTTACATTTTTCATGATGCTATTTGGAAAATAAAAAAACAGGTAACTTGATGAAGTATGCCTCATCTTCTTCCCATGCTTCCTACTTTTCCCTCATTTTCCATTCTTACCTTATATGGAAAAATAGAGGGGAAGGATCTTTGTTTTAAACATGCTTTCAAGAATTTAATTGAGTAAAGAGGGATATAGCATAATAACTTTGTAGACAATCATTTCCCACAGTTGTCTTTATTATCTATATACACAAACACACAATCACAGATGGACATTATTTATCTTTTTCCCTGATTCCCAATATTGTATTGATTTCAATCTGTGGTCTTTAAAATTTAAAACCAATTTCTTTCAAGTGTGAGATATTTAATTTGTGTTTCCTGAGGTAATTCACTGAAAAAAAAATGAAAAAGGACAGAAAAGAATTCTGGTTATTATGAAAATATAGGCATTGGAAACTTCTGTATCTTCTCTTAAGATCTACCACAGAAGCAACGAGCCCTATTGTCCATATGTAAGACTGGAAGTGTATCTCCCTATACATTCTCTTTTTCACATTCTCTTTTTCTACCTCTTCATCTTCCTTACGAAAATGATTCACCCTCTTTCTCAACTCTCTTCTTTATGAAAGAGGGTCAAGGAGTGAAAATGTAAAGTCAACTAATATGGGGACAGAAGAAATGTTCTTAGCAGTAATCTCACAGGCATCTATGGTATAGTGTCTGTTTCTTTAATACCCATTTTTGATTTTTAAAATGTGGCTGCTTTGAATATATTTATCAGTGCATATAGTGAATATTTATCTTCTTAACATAGAAGTCATTTCTGTTGTTCTAAGGAAAGATTTTTCTATAGTTTACTGATCTATGAGATCTGACTGAAGGATAAAGTGGGTATAATAAGAGAAAAATGAATGAACAAAGCCATTCATATTGTACCTTAGCCAGCTAAGTCTTGACCTGTTTTCTTAGTTCAAGCTATACCTCCTCCTCTGCTATATATCATTCTTCAAACTATGATCTATTTCTCCTCACAAGAGAATCTCAGTGGTTTTTCCTTCCTCTAGCCTACAACTATTCCATACAGCCAGTTTCTTACAAATTTCCTTTGAAAGTTTGATTCCTTAAAACTGGAATCTATATTCCTTCTAAAGTGGGAATAAATTAATAAGAAAAAATCTTTTAGCATACTGATAAAATAAATGCCCTCCTCCCTCAGTAAACTGTAGTGTATTCTATTAACACCCGCCTGAAGATAATATATAAATATAGTGTATTTTGTTAACACATTTCTGGAGATAATGATCTAATCTGTTTCTTAACCCATAAGAATATCCAGATATAAGGAAAATTTCAGATTCCTGGACAGTAATATTGGGGAAAACAGAATCTTGCCACGGTGTCTATTATATCATACTTAGTTTGTTGGTCTATGTCTCCAGTCTTTAATTTTAAGTAAAGTCACAATTGAAATCTAGAACATTTCAACTGTCGTAGGTCTACTTACCAATAGTGTCACCATCACCCCAGAAAAAGGAGCCCTGTTCATCTAGAGCAATTATGAGGCCAATGGATTCAGATGGCTATAGAAAAAATGTAAAATTGCATTTTCAGAGTTAGAAGGATCTAACTCTGACCATTTAATAGAACTATCTAGAAAAATGTTAAATCCTTTCTTAATCATCTTTGCCAAATGTCCACTTTGTTTATCCTTGGATACCTCCAATATCAGGAAAATTTAAACATCCTTAAGCAAACTATTTCTACTCTCAACAGCTCAATTTAGGGGGGAAAAATGATAGCAATAGCACAGACCTCTCAACTGCCTTCCACTGGAGAAAAATGTGAAGGTTTTCATAATTAGTAATGTTATAAAATAATTATTAAACCTTTCTAATTGAAGATGCACCTCTCAGTTTCTTTGGCTTATCTACAACCAAGAGAATGTTATGACAAAATTGCCAAAGTCATTGGGTCTGGAAACCTGGAAGCTGATGTCAAAGTATGACCAATGGGATTCCAGGAAAATGAAGCTTGAACAGTAATTTGGAGAGTCTGCTCTACACTGGAAATTGTATTAATATCTCAGGAGCAAGGATGACAGAATCCATGTGCTCCATTTTTGTGATTCCACTGTGGAGACAGGACTCAAGGATTTGATTCTAATCACTCGACAAGAGAAAATTGCTTAACGAAAAAAGAACTACACAATGTAAGTGATAAACTTACTTTTGCAGTTGAATTAGTGAGAATTTCTTTAAGGGAAATATTTTGGCTTCATATGAAATACACTTATTTAGTTAAATTTTTCTATTTGAAATGAAAAGTTAGGCATGAGATCCTCTCTTCATTCATGGCAATGAACAATACACTAACTAGAAATTCGACTAGAGCTATTATTCAAGTTAGTGTTTGGAAAGTATGGATCTAGTATCTAGGTTGATGGGGTCCTTAGGTACTTTTCAATGTTTCAGAAATATCCAGTCAAAACTTCTCTCTGATAATGATGTATATTTTAGCTGATTTTACTTTATATTTTAGCTGATTTTAATTCTTTGTTTTTAGATTTTGATTGCACTATAGTGGATTTACAATGTTGTTTTCATTTTTGCCATACAGCAAAATGAATCATTTATATATATACATATACCCACCCTTTTTAGATTCTTTTCCATATAGGTCATTACAAGTTTTCAGAAGAGTTCACTGTGCTATAAATTAGGTCCTTATTAGTTATCTATTTTATATATAGTGTTGTATATATGTCAATCCCAATCTCCCAATTTATCCGTGCACCCCCCACCACCACTTTCCTCCCTGGTAACCCTAAGTTGTTTTCTACATCTGTGACTCTATTTCTGTTTTGTAAATAAATTCATTTGAACCATTTTTTTAAAAAATCCACATATGCGATATTATATGATATTTATCTTTCTGTCTGACTCAGTATGACAATTTCTAGGTCCATCCATGTTGCTGCAAAATGTAATAATTTCATTACTTTTTTATGGTTGAGTAATATTCCATTGTATATATTTACCATATCTTCTTTATTCATTCCTCTGTTGATGGACATTTAGGATGCTTCCATGTCCTGGGTATTGTAAATAGTGCTGCAATGAATATGTGGGTGCATGTATTGCTTTGAATTATGGTTTTCTCTGGATATATTCCCAGGAGTAAAATTGTAGGATCATATGGTAGCTCTAATTTTAGTTTTTGAAGGAACCTCCATACTGTTCTCCAAAGGGCCTGTGCCAACTTACATTCCCACTAACAGTTTTAAGAGTGTTCCCTTTTCTCCACACCCTCTCCAGCATTATACTGTTTGTAGATTTTTTGATGCTGGCCATTCTGACTGGTGTGAGGTGATACTTCATTGAAGTTTTGATTTGCATTTCTCTAATAATTAGTGATGTTGAGCATCTTTTCATGTGCTTTTTGGCCATCTGTATGTCTTCTTCACAGAGATGTTTGGGTCTTCTGCCCACTTTTTGATTGGTTTCATTGTTTTTTGACATTGAGCTGCATGAGCTAATTGTATATTTTGGAGATTAACCCCTTGTCAGTCACTTCATTTACAAATGTTTTCTCCCATTCTGTGGGTTGTCTTTTCATTTTGTTTTTGGTTTCCTTTACTGTGCAAAAGCTTTTAAATTTCATTAGGTTCCACTTGTTTATTTTGTTTTTATTTTCACTATTCTAGGAGGCAGATCATAATAGGTCTTGCTGTGAGGTGGATGGACCTAGAGTCTGTCATACAGAGTGAAGTAAGTCAGAAAGAGAAAAACAAATACTGTATGCTAACACATATATATGGAATCTAAAATATAAATAAATAAAATGTTCTGAAGAACCTAGGGGCAGGACAGGAATAAAGATGCAGACGTAGAGAATGGACTTGAGGACACAGGGAGGGGGAAAGGTAAGCTGGGACAAAGTGAGAGAGTGGCATGGACTTATATATACTACCAAATGTAAAATAGATAGCTAGTGGGAGGAAGCCACATAGAACAAGGAGATCAGCTTGGTGCTTTGTGACCACCTAGAGGGGTGGGATAGGGAGGGTGGGAGGGAGATGCAAGAGAGAAGAGGTATTGAGATATATGTATATGTATAGCTGATTCACTTTATTATAAAACAGAAACTAACACACCATTGTAAAGCAATTATACTCCAATAAAGATGTTTAAAAAAAAAAAAGGTCTTGCTGCAATTTATGTCAGAGCGTGTTCTGCCTATGTTTTCCTCTAAGAGTTTTACAGTGTCCAGCCTTACATTTCAGTCTTCAATCCATTTTGAGTTTATTTTTGTGTATGGTGTTAGGGAGTGTTCTAATTTCATTCCTTTACATGTAGCTGTCCAGTTTCCCCAGCACCACTTATTGAAGAGACAGTCTTTTCTCCATCGTAAATTCTTGCCTCCTTTGTCATAGATTAGGTGACCATAGGTGCATGGTTTTATCTCTGGACTTTCCATCCTGTTCCACTGATCTATATTTCTGTTTTGGTGCCAGTACCATATTGTCTTGATTACTGTAGCTTTGTAGTATAGTCTTAAGTCAAGGAGCCTGATTACTCCAGCTCTTCTTCTCTTTCTCAAGATTGCTTTAGCTCTTCATGGTCTTTTGTATTTCCATACAAATTGTAAAATTTTTTGTTCTAATTCTGTGAAAAATGCCATTGCTAATTGGATAGGGAGTGCATTGAATCTGCAGATTGCTTTCTGTAGTATAGACATTTTCACAATATTGATTCTTCCAACCCAAGAACATGGTATATCTCGCCATCTGTTTGTGTCATCTTTGATTTCTTTCAACAGAATCATAGATTTCTGAGTACAAGTATTTTGCCTATTTAGGTATGTTTATTCCTAGATATTTTATTATTTTTTGATGCAGTGGTATATGGCATTGTTTCCATAATTTCTCTTAGTGATTTTTCATTATTAGTGCATAGGAATGCAAGAGATTTCTGTGTATTAATTTTGTATCCAACAATTTTACCAAATTCATTGATGAGCTCTAGTAGTTTTATTGCAGCATCTTTAGGATTTTCTATGTATAGTATCATGTCATCTGCAAACTGAAGTTTTACTTCTTATTTTCCAATTTGGATTCCTTTATTCAAATTTCTTCTCTTATTGCTGTGGTTAGGATTTCCAAAACTATGTTGGATAAAAGTGGAGAGAGTGGATATCCTTGTCTTTTTCCTGATCTTAGAGGATACTTCCACTTTTTCACCATTGAGAATGATGTTTGCTGTGGCTTTGTCATATATGGCCTTTATTATGTTGAGGTAGGTTCCCTATATGCCCACTTTCTGGAGAGTTTTTATCATAAATTGGTGTTGAATTTTGTCTAAAGCTTTTTCTGCATCGATTGAGATGATCATATGGTTTTTATTCTTCAGTTTGTTAATGTGGTGTATCACATTGATTGATTTGCATGTATTGAAGAAACCTTGCATCTCTGGGATAAATCTACTAGATAATGGTGTATGATCCTTTTACTGTGTTGTTGGATTCAGTTTGCTATTATTTTGTTGAGGATTTTTGCATTTATGTTTATCAGTCATATTGGCCTGTAATTTTCTTTTTTGTGATATCTTTGTCTGGTTTTGGTATTAAGATGATGGTGGCCTTGTAGAATGAGCTTGGGCGTGTTCCTTTTTATGCAATTTTTTGAAAGAGTTTCAGAAGGACAAGTGTTAACTCTTCTCTAAATGTTTGATAGAATTTGTTAGAATTTGCCTGTGATGTCATCTTGTCCTAGACTTTTGTTTGTTGGATGTTTTAAATCACAGTTTCAATTTCAGTACTTGTGATTAGTCTTTTCATATTTCTATTTCTTTCTGGTTCAGTCTTGGAAGAATTGTACCTTTCTAACAATAACTACTTCTTCTAGGTTATCCATTTTATTGTCATATAGTTGCCGGTAGTAGTCTCTTATGATCCTTTGAATTTGTGCGATGTCAATGGTAACTTCTCCTTTTTCATTTCTAATTTTATTGATGTGGGTTCTCTCCCTTTTTTTTTCTTGATGAGTCTGGCTAAAGGTTTATCAATTTTGTTTATCTTCTCAATGAACCAGCTTTTAGTTTCATTGATCTTTGCTAATGTTTTCGTCATCTCTATTTCATTTATTTCTGCTTTGATCATTATAATTTCTTTCCATCTGCTAACTTTGGCTTTTGTTTGTTCTTCTTTCTCTAATTGCTTTAGGTGTAATTTTATGTTGTTTATATGAGATTTTTCTTGTTTTTTGAAGTAAGATTGTATTGCTATAAAGTTCCCTCTTAGAACTGCCTTTGCTGTGTCTCATAGGTTTTGGATTTTTGTGTTTTCATTGTCATTTGTGTCTAGGAATTTTGTAATTTCCCCTTTGATTTCGTCAGTGATCCATTGGTTGTTTAGTATCATATTGTTTACCCTTCATATATTTGTGGGTTCTTTCCTATAATTGATTTCTAATAGCATAGCATTGTGGTTGGAAAAGGTGCTTGTTATGATTTCAATTTTCTTAAATTTACCAAGTCTTGATTTGTGACCTAAGATGTGATCTATTCTGGAGAAACTTCTGTGTGCACTTGAGAAGAAAGTGTATTCTGCTGCTTTCAGGTAGAATGTCCTATGGCTATCAATTAAGTATATCTGGTATAATATGTCTTTTAAGGCTAGTTTTTCCTTATTTATTTTCTGTCTGGAAGTTCTGTCAATTAATGTAAGTGGGGTGTTAAAGTCCCCCATTATTATTGTATTACTGTCAATTTCTCCTTGTATGGATGTTAGTATTTGCCTTATATATTGAGGTGTTCCTATGTTGGGTACGTAAATATTTACAATTGTTATAAGTTCTTCATGGATTGATCCCTTGATCATTATGTAATGTGCTTCCTTGTCTCTTGTAATAGTCTTTATTTTAAAGTCTATTTTGTCTGATATGAATATTGCTATTCCAGATTTCTTTTGCCTGGAATATCTTTTTCCATCCCCTCACTTTCAGTTTGTATGTGTCCTTAGGTCTGAAATGGGTCTCTTGTAGACCGCATATATATGCATCTTGTTTTTGTATCCATTCAGCCAGTCTGTGTCTTTTGGTTGGAGCATTCAATCCATTTACATTTCAGGTAATTATTTTTTAAATGAATTAATTATTTTTTGGCTGTGTTGAGTCTTTGTTGCTGTGCGCAGGCTTTCTCTAGTTACGGCGAGTGTGGGCTACTCTTCATTATGGTGCGTGGGCTTCTCATTGCAGTGGCTGCTCTTGTTGCAGAGCATGGGCTCTAGGTGCATGGGCTTCAGTAGTTGCGGCACACAGGCTTAGTAGTTATGGGCCATGGGCCTAGTTGCTGTGTGGCAGGTGGGATCTTCCCAGACCAGGGCTCGAACCCATGTCCCCTGCATTGATAGGAGGATTCTTAACCACTGGACCATGACAGAAATTCCTAAGGTAATTATTGATATGTATGCTCTTATTCCTATTTTCTTAATTGTTTTTGGTCTGTTTTGTACGTCTTTTTTCTCCCTTTCCTCTTCTCTTCTCTTCTCTTGTGGTTTGATGACCATATTTAGTGTTGTATTTGGTTTGCTTTTCCTTTTGTGTGTGTGTATCTCTCCTAGTTCTTTGGTTTGCATTTCCCATGATGTTTTGATATAGCAGTCCATATACATACAGGTTATTTTAAGTTTCTGGTCTCTTAATTTTATTTTATATTTTATATTTTTATTTTTTTCATTTGTTCAAGACAGTTTTATTTATTTTACATCTTTATTGGAGAATAATTGCTTTATAATGGTGTGTTAGTTTCTGTGTTATAACAAAGAGAATCAGTTATACATATATATATGTTCCCATATCTCTTCCCTCTTGCATCTCCCACCCTCCCACCCTCCCTATCTCACCCCACTAGGTGGTCACAAAGCACCGAGCTGATGTCCCTGTGCTATGCATCTGCTTCCCACTAGCTATCTATTTTACGTTTGGTAGTGTATATATGTCCATGCCGTGCTCTCACTTTGTCACAGCTTACCCTTCCCCCTCCCCATATCCTCAAGTCCATTCTCTAGTAGCTCTGTGTCTTTATTTCTGTCTTACCCCTAGGATCTTCATGACATTTTTTTTCTTAAATTCCATATATATGTGTTAGCATACGGTAATTGTCTTTCTATTGTTGACGAACTTCACTCTGTATGACAGACTCTAGGTCCATCCACCTCATTACAAATAGCTCAATTTCGTTTCTTTTTATAGCTGAGTAATATTCCATTGTATATATGTGCCACATCTTCTTTATCCATTCATCCAATGATGGACACTTAGGTGGCTTCCATCTCTGGGTTATTGTAAAAAGAGCGGCAATGAACATTTTGGTACATGATTCTTTTTGAATTATGGTTTTCTCAGGGTATATGCCCAGTAGTGGGATTGCTGGGTCGTATGGTAGTTCTCTTTTTAGTTTTTTAAGGAACCTCCAGACTGTTCTCCATAGTGGCTGTACCAATTCACATTCCCACCAGCAGTGCAGGAGTGTTCCCTTTTCTGCACACCCTCTCCAGCATTTACTGTTTCTAGATTTTTTGATGATGGCCATTCTGACTGGTGTGAGATGATATCTCATTGGAGTTTTGATTGGCATTTCTGTAATGATTAATGATGTTGAGCATTCTTTCTTGTGTTTGTTGGCAATCTGCATGTCTTCTTTGGAGAAATGTCTATTTAGGTCTTCTGCCCATTTTTGGATTGGGTTGTTTGTGTTTTTGTTATTGAGCTGCATGAGCTGCTTATAAATTTTGGAAATTAATCTTTTGTCAGTTGCTTCATTTGCAAATATTTTCTCCCATTCTGAGGGTGGTCTTTTCGTCTTGTTTATGGTACCTTTCCTGGGCAAAAGCTTTGAGGTTTCATTAGGTCCCATTTGTTTATTTTTATTTCCATTTCTCTAGCAGGGGGGTCAAAAAGGATCTTGCTGTGATTTATGTCATAGAGTGTTCTGCCTATGTTTTCCTCTAAGTGTTTGATAATTTCTGGCCTTACATTTAGGTCTTTAATCCATTTTGAGCTTATTTTCATGTATGGTGTTAGGGTGTGATCTAATCTCATACTTTTACATGTACCTGTCCAGTTTTCCCAGCACCACTTATTGAAGAGGCCATCCTTTCTCCACTGTATATTCCGGCCTCCCTTATCAAAGATAAGGTGACCGTATGTGTGTGCGTTTATCTCTGGGCTTTCTATCCTGTTCCATTGATCTATCTTTCTGTTTCTGTGCCAGTACCATACTGTCTTGATTAATGTAGCTTTGTAGTATAGTCTGAAGTCAGGGAGCCTGATTCCTCCAGCTCTGTTTTTCGTTCTCAAGATTGCTTTGGCTATTCGGGGTCTTTTGTGTTTCCATACAAATTGTGAAATTTTATGTTCTAGTTCTGTGAAAAATGCCATTGGTAGTTTGATAGGGATTGCATTGAATCTGTAGATTGCTTTGGGTAGTAGAGTCATTTTTACAATGTGGATTCTTCCAATCCAAGAACATGGTATATCTCTCCATCTATTTGTATCATCTTTATTTGCTTTCATCAGTGTCTTATAATTTTCTGCATACAGGTCTTAGGTCTCCCTAGGTAGGTTTATTCCTAGATATTTTATTCTTTTTGTTGCAATGATAAATGGGAGTGTTTTCTTGATTTCACTTTCAGATTTTTCATCATTAGTGTATAGGAATGCCAGAGATTTCTGTGCATTAATTTTGTATCCTGCTACTTTAACAAATTCATTGATTAACTCTAGTAGTTTTCTGGTAGCATCTTTAGGATTCGCTATGTATAGTATCATGTCATCTGCAAACAGTGACAGCTTTACTTCTTCTTTTCTGATTTGGATTCCTCTTATTTCCTTTTCTTCTCTGATTGCTGTGGCTAAAACTTCCAAAACTATGTTGAATAAGAGTGGTGAGAGTGGGCAACCTGGTCTTCTTCCTGATCTTAGTGGAAATGCTTTCAGTTTTTCACAGTTGAGGACGATGTTGGCTGTGGGTTTGTCATATATGGCCTTTATTATGTTGAGGAAAGTTCCCTCTATGCCAACTTTCCACAGGGTTTTTATCATAAATGGGTGTTGAATTTTGCTGAGAGATTTCTTTGCATCTATTGAGATGATCATATGGTTTTTCTCCTTCAATTTGTTAATATGGTATATCACATTGATTGATTTGCGTATATTGAAGAATCCTTGTATTTCTGGAATAAACCCCACCTGATCATGGTGTATGATCCTTTTAATGTGCTGTTGGATTCTGTTTGCTAGTATTTTGTTGAGGATTTTTGCATCTATGTTCCTCAGTGATATTGGCCTGTAGTTTTCTTTCTCTGTGACATCCTTGTCTGGTTTTGGTATCAAGGTGATGGTGGCCTCGTAGAATAAGTTTGGGAGTGTTCCTCCCTCTGCTATATTTTGCAAGAGTTTGAAAAGCATAGGTGTTAACTCTTCTCTAAATGTTTGATAGAATTCACCTGTGAATCCATCTGGTCCTGGGCTTTTGTTTGTTGGAAGATTTTTAATCACAGTTTCAATTTCAGTGCTTGAGATTGGTCTATTCATATTTTCTATTTCTTCCTGATTAAGTCTTGGCATGTTGTGCATTTCTAAGAATTTGTCCATTTCTTCCAGGTTGTCCATTTTATTGGCTTAGAGTTGCTTGTAGTGATGTCTCATGATCTTTTGTATTTCTGCAGTGTCAGTTGTTACTTCTCCTTTTTCATTTCTAATTCTATTGATTTGAGATTTCTCCCTTTTTTTCTTGATGAATCTGGCTAATGGTTTATCAATTTTGTTTATCTTCTCAAAGAATCAGCTTTTAGTTTTACTGATCTATGCTATCATTTCCTTCATTACTTTTTCATTTATTTCTGATTTGATTTTTATGATTTCTTTCCTTCTGCTAACATTGGGGGTTTTTGGTTCTTCTTTCTCTAATTGCTTTAGGTGCAAGATTAGGTTGTTTATTTGAGGTGTTTCCACAATTCTTAAGGTAGAATTGTATTGCTATAAACTTCCCTCTTAGAACTGCTTTTGCTGCATCCCATAGGTTTTGGGTCATCATGTCTCCATTGTCCTTTGTTTCTAGGTATTTTTTAATTTGCTCTTTGATTTCTTCAGTGATCACTTCGTTATTTAGTAGTGTATTGTCTAGCCTCCATGTGTTTGTATTTTTTACAGATCTTTTCCTGTAATTGATATCTAGTCTCATAGCATTTTGGTCGGGAAAGATACCTGATACAATTTCAATTTTCTTAAATTTACCAAGGCTTGCTTTGTGACCCAAGATATGACCTATCCTGTAGAATGTTCCTTGAACACTTGAGAAAAATGTGTATTCTGTTGTTTTTGGATGGAATGTCCTATAAATATAAATTAATTCTATCTTGTTTAATGTATCATTTAAAGCTTGTGTTTCCTTATTTATTTTCATTTGGTTGATCCGTCCATTGGTTAAAGTGGTGTGTGAAGTCCCCTACTATGAATGTGTTACTTTTGATTTCCCCTTTTATGGCTGTTAGTACTGGCCTTATATATTGGGGTGCTCCTATGTTGGGTGCATAAATATTTACAATTGTTATATCTTCTTCTTGGATCAATCCTTTGATCATTATGTAGTGTCATTCTTTGCCTCTTCTAATAGTCTTTATTTTAAAGTCTATTTTGT
Source organism: Tursiops truncatus (assembly GCF_011762595.2). NCBI lineage: Eukaryota > Metazoa > Chordata > Mammalia > Artiodactyla > Delphinidae > Tursiops > Tursiops truncatus. The sequence continues at coordinate 74,386,863 of NC_047044.1, read as the reverse complement.
CTGATATGAGAATTGCTACTCCAGCTTTCTTTTGGTTTCCATTTGCATGGAATATCTTTTTCCATCCCCTTACTTTCAGTCTGTATGTGTCTCTAGGTCTGAAATGGGTCTCTTGTAAACAGCATATATAGATCTTGTTTTTGTATCCATTCAACCAGTTTGTGTCTTTTGGTGGGAGCATTTAGCCCATTTACATTTAAGGTAATTATTGATATGTATGTTCCTATTCCCATTTTCTTAATTGTTTTGTGTTCGTTACTGTAGGTCTTTTCCTTCTCTTGTGTTTCCTTCCTAGAGATGTTCCTTTAGCATTTGTTGAAAAGCTGGTTTCTTGGTGCTGAACTTGCTCAGCTCTTGTTTGTCTTTAAATGTTTTAATTTCTCCATCAAATCTGAATGGGATCCTTGCTTGGTAGAGTAATCATGGTTGCAGGTTTTTCTCTTTCATCACTTTAAATATGTCCTGCCAGTCCCTTCCTGCTTGCAGAGTTTCTGCTGAAAGATCAGCTGTTAACCTTATGGGAATTCCCTTGTGTGTTATTTGTTATTTTTCCCTTGCTGTTTTTAATATGTTTTCTTTGTATTTAATTTTTGACAGTTTGATTAATATGTGTCTTGGTGTATTTCTCCTTGGATTTATCCTGTATGGGACTCTCTGTAATTCCTGGACTTGATTAACAATTTCCTTTCCCATATTAGAGAAGTTTTCAACTTTAATCTCTTCAAATATTTTCTCAGTCCCTTTCCTTTTCTCTTCTTCTTCTGGAACCCCTATAATTCGAATGTTGGTGCCCTTAATTTTGTCCCAGAGGGCTCTGAGACTGTCCTCAGTTCTTTTCATTCTTTATTCTGGTCTTCAGTAGCTATTTCCACTGTTTTATCTTCCAGGTCATTTATCCATTCTTCTGCCTCAGTTATTCTGTTATTGACCCCATGTAGAGTATTTTTAATTTCATTTATTGTGTTGTTCCTTGTTCCTTGTTTTATCTTTAGGTCTTCTAGGGCCTTGTTAAATGTTTCTTGCATTTTGTCTATTTTATTTCGAAGATTTTGGATCATCTTTACTATCATTATTCTGAATTCTTTTTCAGGTAGACTGCCTCTTTCCTCTTCATTTGTTAGGTCTGGTGGGTTTTTATCTTGCTCCTTCATCTGCTGTGTGTTTTTCTGTCTTCTCATTTTGCTTATCTTACTGTGTTTGGGGCCTCCCTTTTGCAGGCTGCTGGTTCGTAGTTCCCATTGTTTTTGTTGTCTGTCCCCAGTGGCTAAAGTTTTTTCAGTGGGTTGTGTAGGCTTCCTGGTGGAGGAGACTAGTGCCTGTGTTCTGGTGGATGAGGTTGGATCTTGTCTTTTTGGTGGGCAGGTCCATGTCTGGTGTTGTGTTTTGGGGTGTCTGTGAACTTATTATGATGTTAAGCAGCCTCTCTGCTAATGGGTGTGGTTGTGTTCCTGTCTTGCTAGTTGTTTGGCATAGGATGTCCAGTACTGTAGCTTGCTGGTCGTTGAGTGAAGCTGGGTGCTGGTGTTGTGATGGAGATCTCTGGGAGATTTTCGCCATTTGATATTATGTGGAGCTGGGAGGTCTCTTGTGGAGCAGTGTCCTGAAGTTGGCTCCTCCTCTTCAGAGGCACAGCACTGACTCCTGGCTGTAGCACCAGGAGCCTTTTATTCACATGGCTCAGAATGAAAGGGAGAAAATGTAGAAAGGAAGAAAGGAAGAAAGGTAGGAAGGAAGGAAGGAAGGAAGGAAAGAAAGAAAGAAGATAAAATAAAGATAAAATAAAATAAAGTTATTAAAATAAAAAATATTAAGAAAAAAATTTTTTAAAGAAAAAGAAAAAAGAAAAAAAAAAACGGATGGATAGAACCCTAGGACAAATGGTGGAAGCAAAGCTATACAGACAAAATCTCACACAGAAGCATACACATACACACTTACAAAAAGAGGAAAATGGGTAAAAATCGTAAATCTTGTTCTCAAAGTCCACCTCCTCAATTTGGGATGGTTCGTTGTCTGTTCATGTATTCCATAGATGCAGGGTACATCAAGTTGATTGTGGAGTTTTAATCAGCTGCTTCTGAGGCTGCTGGGAGAGATTTCCCTTTCTCTTCTTTGTTCTCACAGTTCCTGGAGCTCAGCTTTGGATTTGACCCTGCCTCTACGTGTAGGTCACCAGAGTGTGTCTCTTCTTCGCTCAGACAGGACGGGGTTAAAGGAGCAGCTGCTTCGGGGACTCTGGCTCACTCAGGCCGGAGGTAAGGAGGGGTCGGAGTGCGGGGCCAGCCTGAGGCGGCAGAGGCCAGCATGACGTTGCACCAGCCTGAGGCGCACCGTGCGTTCTCCCGGGGAGGTTGCCCCTGGATCCCGGGACCCTGGCAGTGACGGGCTGCACAGGCTCCCTGGAAGGGGGGTGTGGATAGTGACCTGTGCTCGCACACAGGCTTCCTGGTGTTGGCAGCAGCAGCCTTAGCGTCTCCTGCCCGTCTCTAGGGTCCACGCTTTTAGCCGCAGCTTGCGCCCGTCTCTGGAGCTCCTTTTAGCCGTGTTCTTAATCCCCTCTCCTCGAGCACCAGGAAACAAAGAGGGAAGAAGAAGTCTCCTGCCTCTTCGGCAGCTCCAGACTTTTTCCCGGACTCCCTTCCGGCTAGCCGTGGTGCACTAACCCCCTGCAGGCTGTGTTCACGCCGCCAACCCCAGTCCTCTCTCTGCGCTCCAACCGACCTGAGCCTCAGCTCCCAGCCCCGCCCGCCCCGGCGGGTGAGCAGACAAGCCTCTCGGGCTGGTGAGTGCCGTTTGGCACCAAGCCTCTGTGCAGGAATCTCTCCGCTTTGCCCTCCGCACCCCTGTTGCTGTGCTCTCCTCTGCGGCTCCGAAAGTTACCCCCTCCGCCACCCGCAATCTCCACCTTCAAAGGGGCTTCCTAGTGTGTGGAAACCTTTCCTCCTTCACAGCTCCCTCCCACTGGTGCAGGTCCCATCCTTATCCTTTGTCTCTGTTTATTCTTTTTTCTTTTGCCCTACCCAGGTACGTGGGGACTTTCTTGCCTTTGGGAGGTCTGAGGTCTTCTGCCATCGTTCAGTAGGTGTTCTGTAGGAGTTGTTCCACGTTTAGATATATTTCTGGTGTATCTGTGGGGAGGAAGGTGATCTCCATGTCTTGCTATTCCGCCATCTTCCTCACTACTCCTGGTCTCTTAATTTTAAATGTGATTCTCAGTTCCTGCATTTGTACTCTTCTCTTCTCATGGTTGCTAGTATTGATATTATATTTTTGTGTGGATGATTTCCTGCTTTTACTGTAGCTTTTCCTTTAGCAGTTTCCCATTTCTGATTTTTTTGTTTCTAGTTTTGGCCTAATTTGTTTCCCCTGCCTAGAGAATTTCCTTTAGTATTTGTTGTAAAGCTGGTTTGTTGGTGTTGCATTCTCTTAGCTTTTGCTTGTCTCTAAAGCTTTTGATATCTCCATTGAATCTGAATGAGAGCCTTGCTGTGTAGAGCTTCTTGGTTGTAGGTTCTTCCCTTTCCTCAATTTAAATATACTGTGCCACTGCCTTCTGGCCTGCAGGGTTTCCACTGATAAATCAGCTGATAACTTTATGAGAGTTCCCTTGTATATTATTTGTTCATTTTCCCTTGTTGCTTTAATATTTTTCTTTATCTTTAATTTTTCTCAATTTGATTACTATGTGTCTCGGTGTGTTCCTCCTTGTGTTTATCCTGCCTGGGAATCTCTGCACTTCCTGTACTTGGGTAACTGGTTCCTTTCCCATGATAGGGAAGTTTTCAGCTATTATCTCTTCAAATATTTTCTGCAGTCCTTTCTCTTTCTCGTCTCCTTCTAGGACGCCTATAATGTGAATGTTGTTGCATTTAATATTGTCCCAGCAGTCTCTGAGACTGCCTGATTTATTTTCATTCTTTTTCTTTATTCTGTTCTGTGGTAGTGATTCCCACCATTCTGTCTTCCAGATCACTTATCAGTTCTTCTGACACAGTTATTCTGCTATTGATTCCTTCTAGGGTATTTTTCATTTTAGTTATTGTATTGTTCTTCTCTGTTTGTTCTTAGTTCTTCTAGGTCTTTGCTAAACATGTCTTGTATCTTCTCAATGTGTGCCTCCATTCTTTTTCCAAGATTTTGGATCTTCTTTACTATCATTACTATGAATTCTTTTTTCATGTAGATTGCCTATATCCTCTTCATTTAGTTGTTTTTGTAGGATTTTATCTTCCTCCTTCAACTGCAACATATTTCTCTGTCACCTCATTTTGTCTAACTTACTGTGTTTGTGGTCTCTTTTCCACAGACTGCAGGCTCGTAGTTCCTCCTGCTTCTGTTGTCTGCCCCATGTTTAGTGAGATTGGTCCAGGGGCTTGTGCAGGCTTCTTGGTGGGCAGGATTGGTGTCTGCCCTCTGGTGGGTGGAGCTGGTCTTGTTCCTCTGGTTGGCAGAGCCATGTCAGGGGGTCTGTTTTGGTGTGGATGTGATCTTTGTATGACTTTAGGCAGCTTATCTGCTGATAGGTCATGCTATGTTCCTGTCTTGCTAGTTGTTTGGCCTGAGGCATTCCAGCACTGGAGCCTGCAAGCTGTTGGGTGGGGCCAGGTCTTGGTGCCAAAATGGGGACCTTTGGGAGATCTCACCCAATTAATATTCCCTGGGGTCTCTGCTACCAGAGTCCTTGACATCATGGTGAGCTACAGCCAACCCCCATCTTTCCAGGAGACCCTCCAATACCCCTAGATAATTCTAGCCCAGGTTTCTATGGAGGTACTGTATTTGAAGTGTCCCAGTTCATGTGAGACCTTGGGTGTACCCTCCAAGAGTGAAGATTCTGTTTCCCCCAGCTCTTTGGAGCACCTACACTCAAGCCCCATTGACCTTCAAAGTCAGATGTTCTGGGGGCTCTTCCTCCTGATGCCAGACACTTAGACTGTCTTGGAGGACTATTTTTATGTTGGAACATCCCTGTGTAGCCTGCATGGATTTTATAGTATTATTATTATTGTGTTATGACAGCTGTTTTTAGTATGGATGTCTGTCTCTTCTTTCCTCAGTGTCTGTTGGTCTGTTATCACCTTGATAGGGGGTTAGACTAGTGTTGTGGTGACCAGAGTGTGCCCTGGATATTGAGCTTGGCCTCCCCTTTGTTCTTTGGTTGTCTCTGCAATGTCAGGGGTGGGGTCTTCTCCCTAGTTGTTGGAGTAGACACCCCCAGATCTGTTTCTTAGCTGTGTTTCTGATCTGCCATATGAGGTAGGCAGGTTTGGAGTGCTCCCCCTGGGAGAGAAGCCACTGAGTATTCCTCCTCTGGAGTTTTCACCTGTGAGCATGCTCTGTTGTGTCACCTTTTACCTGTTGTGTGAGCTCACAAGTTACTCTCTTGTTGGCACTGCTCCTGGCCCTACCTTAACCATGGGTATGCTGGCAGTTGTCCCTGGTGTCTCTCAGGCATTGTTTTCACCAGGCCACCAGTGTAAATCCACTGAAATCAGGTTCCAGGATTGCAGTAATCATGGATCTGGACCTACTGTGGGTGCTATGGGGACAGCTCAGACTCTGTCCTGGCCCAACCCCCATATGTGTGTGCCACAAAGTCCATAGCTGCCAAAGCTAGACCCATCTCAGTTGCAGGAGCACTTGTCAATTCAGATGTTCTGCAGGAGCTGAGATAACCAAGCCAGTCATGGGGGTTTAATCTGGTGTTCACACAGTAGCTGATCTTAATTTTTATTAGAAATTTTGATTTGTTATTATGAATCTTTGATGTAAAATAGAAATATAAACTAATTATTACTGCTTAAAAACCTCTTTCTCTGCTAAACAAGATATTTGATTACATGATGTCTGTGGAGAAAAATGACTAATTAAATATAACCTAAGTTGATAAAAGCTTGAGGGCCCTGACCTAACCTTCATCTAAAACCTAGGAGGAAATTTGTGAATCAGAAATCATTAGCTGTCTTAAAAACAATAATAGGAAAATATTTATGGCAGGATATCTTGGAACTGGTTCAAATGCTCAAGCATAATATCATCTACTAATCTCTTTCACTCCCTTTTTCTTCCCTTCCTTCTCTTTTTTCCCTTCCCCCTCTCTCTGCTACCTCCCTCTGTCATACACAGACACACACATACACACACACACTGACTCACACATGCAAATATACAAATATACATGTAGACCAGTAATTGCACACTGACTGAGTTACTCTCCTATCACATCTCACCATCCTACTCAAAAAGAGTATTGGTGGTATATTGGTGAGAATTAGCTGCCTTCCTACTCACAAACAACCCTCCTCAGATACTCCCCAAGCAGGAAACTTGACCATAACAAGAAGACCGAGTTCCTAGCTCAGTCTCCTGGGAGGAAGTGCCTGTTACCTCAACACTGTTTTTCTGTCTGAAAACTCTGTTGGCAGAATATATCCTCCACGAATGAAAAGAGTAATTGTATCCTGTGGAGCAGGAATTTCAACAAACTTCTGCCAGGAAGGTGGTACTTGACTCCTCTAGCACAGAAAAAGCCAGAGTTAATCCCTCCAGTTATGTAACTGGGAACAAGTAACATTCAGGAGACACAGGAAGTTGAAATCCAAACTTCCATTTAAATTCAACAAAACGTCTGTTGAATTCAGTAATAAGAAGGGTGACTTAAATGACTAATTCAGTGTTAATAAAAGAAAAAAGTGCACAAGCATCAATATGTAAAATGCATAAAAGCAGAATTCTTTAGTATATATTTATTTCAGAAGTTCAATTTTGTAACCACATTTGCTTACTAAAATGTCAAACAAAATAATACAAGTTAAGATGATGACGTTGGGTTCTAAAGTGTTAAAATTTGATATAATAACACTTTTTGTGAGCGTTTTTATTATACTCTTTTTAAAAGCTTGATTTTATTAAGAAATGAAATTTAAGGCAAATATTTACGGAAATTTATGAAGTACCTCTACAGAATATAGTTTGAAAATCATTGATTTAATTGTTTAAGACCATATAATTATCTGATCACAAGAATGGAGAATTTTTAATAACACTTCCGAGTCAGAGCTAACATAATTTAAAAATATATTGCATATTCTTTTTTCTAGTTGGGAATTAGTCAAAATTTATTCCCATAAGGATTTCTTGAAAATGGAGCAAGATTAGCCAATGCTCATCAAAACATACTGGAAGAATGGGAGAAGTGAATTCAGCTGTAGTAGAGCTGTCACATTGGTTCCCCTCATACTTTACCAATCTCCCCCACCATTGAAACCAATGCTCTCGCTGCCTAGGAGACTAGATGTGGCTGGATGGAAAACATGAGTTAGATCAATGATATTATATTTCTTAGGAAACTGAACTATAAAACATGAAAAGAGCTCACCACTGGTCACAGAAACACAAAGGATGTATAAAAAATATGTCTCTTGCTGAGGCCAAAGAGCCCACTACAAGCTAAGGCCCTTTGGAAGACAGTTGTTAGAAAAAAATGGTCCCATGGAATGCTGAGCCATGATAATGGCACACTGTGCTGAAATTTCACAAACTTTTGCAACTGAATCCTGAGTTCTCCACGAAATTCAGAGCTATTAAATTTGCTGTGCTCAGATTTCCATTAGATTTCCTTTGTCAGTTCATGTGCATCCCTATAATAAATCCCATACTTGAGCTAGCTTGACTGGATTCCTTGCAAGAAAAAGTACCTGATTCATGAATTATAATCTCTATGACACTCTGCTATATAGAAACATCATCGTTGAGAATCGTTTGCTTTAAAGAATTTAAATGTCTGCATAAAATAAATCTATTCTGCTTCTAAAAATAAAAATTTATCTCACCTTAAATATTTACCAATGTATGTATGACCCAATTCTACTATTTTGAGAAGAGCAAACAATTCTAAACAAAGGCTTTCACAAGGAATCAAGCCAGAATAATATTGTCCAAGACTCTAGAAGTCATATAGAAACAGTGAAAAAAATACCATATAAATCTTTGAGTTATGGATTTATGTTATCTGTTCTACACATTTTACTGTATAAAATTGAACCAGGATGCTTCAGAAAAATACACATACAAGATGTTGTTCCCTTTGGAAAAAAGAAAACATTTGACTTTTCAAAATATTTTGTTTAGTTAACTTATTCCAGTTAAATAAGATTTAACTCTCTGGATATTGAATCCCATATTATTTATCATTAATACCAAGTGCTAGTCAGCTTATACATGACTATGCAGTAGAGCTAGAGAATCTTCATGAAACATGCATGACCTATGAGAAAATATATTTCACATCTACATTATGGAATTTCAGTTTTCACTGTTCATGTTTTCTAAATAGTCTAATTGTGTTTGCTGTATTTTAAAATATTAATGTATTACTAAAATGTACTATATTCTATTATTAACTATGCAATTACTTTGTATCATTTTAACTCAATAGCCATTGTCATATAGTTATGAAAAATATAATATATGAAACATTTATTTTTTATTTAAAAATTTTTTGAGTTCTTACTAAGTGCAGGCCATTTATGTGTATGTGTATATATATGTATATATATATATATATATATATATATACATATATATATATATATATATGTTAATCCTGTGGCGAGGTCAATAGCATCCAGAAATATAGAAAATATTTGCTTTGAAGAATCCATATAAGCCCAATTTCAGTTCATGTGTAGCTGTGAGAAGTTCACCAAAGCTAGAGAAATTTGACATAATAAATAGGAAACCTTGAAAGCTTTTTTCCTACCTCTGGGAATTGTAATATTTTGTCCTGGAAGTAAATACAAATTTGTTGGTAAATCATCCTCATGACATCCATCATGCCCACTTGCCTGCATGAGTAGCTTTCACCCCCAGTTCTCCCAGATTATATTCATATTATCCTTTCCACTTGTGAATAAAATATGGGTAAGACTGCTATCTGGAATCCTGAGGTAAAGGAAAAATATATTTGAATAAGGAATTTGGGTTTTTTTTCTTTTACAAAAAGCTAATGAAGCAACTGATGTTCTCAGAATACACTTCCTTTCTATTACATTGACATATGTGAAAAAAGAACTTTATTCTTTTTATTATAGTATATATTTGGGGGATCTATAGCATACATATGCAAATTATTTTGAGACTGATTTCAGAATTTCTGAGTAGCAGAAATATATTTTAGTTTTGTTCTGATTTACTTAGCATGAGGTATAATTTATGTAAGGTAAAATTAACATATAAATACACTGCTTTCAAATATAAGAATGAAAATGATGTAAGAAAAATAAGAGATTATGGCAAGCCCGGATTGGTTGCAAGTATCAAATCGTACCAATTTAAACTGCTGTAAACAACTGTATTGTACTGATATAAAAATCTAGTACTTACCTCTTCAAGAAATGGAGCAATCATGAGAGCTGACCCCAAAAGAATGCTCTATCAATTTCATGAGCCTGAGGATCTAATGTAAATCTAGGTTTTTAGGATGGAAAACCATTAATTTAATCAAGTGAACATCTTTGTATAAATAACTAGTCTTACTCAACCACCTCAGATTCATGGTGATCAACACCAAGAAAACCAAAAAGATAAAAACGGAGTACAGTTTAGGGTGTAATATGCTTATGTGTTTAGGAATAAAAATTTAACCCTCAAATGAAGAAATTGGATCAGTTTTCTTTCCTGATGAAAAGATAAATGAATATTAAAGCTAAGGTCAAAATAGTGCCAAGTAATTAAATTGTCTTGAGTTTTTGTTGTTTTTCCTTTTTGCATTCTAAACAGCCTTCAAGGATACAGCATCAAACCTACCTAATTCACAAAGCTGTTTCCATTTCATTTCACAATGACTTGCCTTTCTTTGAATTTTTACAGCACTTTATAGCCTATGCCACACAATCAGGATACAAATATATCATGTTCTACATTACAGTTTCAAATCTGTTAGTTGTGATCTTCCCAGTACTGTGTGGGCAGAGACCATGCTTCATTCCTTTTCTATACTCCATACTATTTAGACAGAAATACTCAGCCTTTGCTCTTTGTTAATTGATTGAAAGTGTTTTCTTAACTCAATTCTTCAAATTTGTAAATTATTTCTAATCACCATCAGATGGGGAAAACAAGTTTTCTTCTTTTTTAATCCCCCAAATAATTGCCTTACTAGGAGAACCCAGGCTTCCAGGATCTCTGTGGTAGAAAATGAAGACTAGAATCATTATTAAAAGTTATTTACTCATGGAATACTGTATTTCCAGTGACCTGAGAATAGTAGAAGAGGATGTATAAGTAAGGCAGAAATAAATATCCATTCCTTAAGGCAGAATAGAAAATTGCAGCAAACTCTTCTCCAAATGCTCCAGGGTCTTATTCCTATAAAACACAAACATTTCAATAGACCTGAGTTGGGAGTGTTATTTTTTTTCTCTTGGGGGGGTTAGAGAGAAGCAGAACATTTAAAAATATTATTTCTTTATACCTGAAAGCCTTTCGCCAGATTATTGCAGAGTTGTTTCTCAATTAAATACACTCTATAAAGTTTACATATTATACTGTGTAGTATATAGTTTGTATACCCAACTAAGAGCAAAGTTTCAAATCTTCTAGATGAAAGATCATTACCAGACCTTCTCCTTGAGAGAGGGAAAATTCACAGCCATTTCACTGAGGAATGATTTTTGCCTTCCGACTGAAGAGAGAATCTTATATCAAATCATAATATAGTATCTGCCTAACATCAAAACAAAAACTTGACGTTTGGTAATTACTGAGCTACTAAGGAAAAATAACTAAATATATCATAGGTTTGTCTTCTGCTAACTTTTTAAAGGCAAAACTTTTAACAGGTTATTTTAAATGATGCAATGTGCTCTTTCTCTTTTAGAATTATAAATAATGTGTTTTCCTTTTTAAAATTATATTTATTTATTTTTTATTAAAGTATAATTGACTTACAATATTATATTAGTTTCAGGTGTACAACAGTATGATTTATGTTTTTTATGAAGTCTAGTTGATTTACAATACTATGTTAGTTTCAGGTATACAGCATAATGATTCAGTATTTTTACAGATTACACTTCATTAAAAGATATTACAAGAAAATGGCTATAATTCCCTGTGATATTCAATATATCCTTGTTGCTTATCTATTGTTTACATAGAAGTTTATGTCTCTCAACCCCATACTCCTAATTTGTCCCCTCCCTTTTTTATCACCTTCAGTAAACACTAGTTTCTTTTCTATATCTGTGAGTATGTTTCTGTTCTGCATATATACTTATTTGTATTATTTTTTTAAATACACATATAAGTGATATCATATAGCATTTGTCTTTCTCTGTTATTTACTAAGCATAATATTCTCTAGGTCCATCCAGATTGCTGCAAATGGCAGAATTCCTTCTTTTTTATAGCTGAGTAATATTCCACTGTGTGTGTGTGTGTGTGTGTGTGTGTGTGTGTGTGTGTATATATATATATATATATATATATATATATATATATATATATGACACATCTTCTTTATCCATTCACCTGTTGATGGGAATGTGGGTTGCTTCCATATCTTGGGTATTGTAAATAGTGCTGCTATAAACACTGGGGTGCATGTATCTTTTCAAATTAGTGTTTTCATTTTTTTCCAGATAAATACCCAGGAGTGGAACCGATGGATCATATGGTAGTTCTATTTTTAGTTTTCTTAGGGACCTCCATAATATACTCCATAGTGGCTGCATAAATTTATATTTCCACCAACAGAGTACAATTGCTCCCTTTTCTCCACATCCTCTCCAAAAATTGTTATTTGTAGATGTTTTGATAACAGTGGTTTGGCAAGTGTGAGGCGATACCTCATTGGTGTTTTAATTTGCATTTCTCTAGTAATTAGTGATGTTGAGCATCTTTTCATGCACCTGTTAGCCATCTGTATGTTTTCTTTGGAAAAATGTCTATTCAGGTCTTCTGCACATTTTTGATTGGGCTGTTTTTATTTATTTATTTATTTTTGATATTGAGCTCTGTGAGCTGTTTATATATTTTGGCTATTAACCCCTTAGGGTTAGGGTTAGGATCATATTATTTGCAAATATTTTCTCCCATTCCATAGGTTGTCTTTTCATTTTCTAGATGGTTTCCTTTACTGTGCAAAATCTTTTAAGTTTAAATAAGTCCCATTTGCTTATTTTTGCCTTTTTTTCTTTTGCATTATGAGACAGATCCAAAAACAAAATTGCTGCAATTTATGTCAAAGAGTGTTCTGCCTATGTTCTCTTCTAAGAGTTTTATGGTTTCAGGTCTTACATTTAAGTCTTTAATTCATTTTGAGTATACTTTTGTATATTGTGTGAGGAAATGTTCTAATTTCATTGTTTTACACGTGGCTGTCTACTTATTGAAGGGACTGTCTTTTCTCCATTGCATATCCTTGCTTCCTCTTTCATAGATTAATTGACCATAGGTGCGTGAGTTTTCTTCTGGGCTCTCTATTCTGTTCCATTGATCTATGTATTTGTGATTGTGTCAGTACCATGTTGTTTTGATTACTCCAGCTTTGCAGTATAGTCTAAAGACTGGGCACTTTATACCTCCAGCTTTGTTCTTTGTTTTCAAGATTGCTTTGGTGATTCAGGGTCTTTTGTGGTTCATATGAATTTTAGGATTATATGTTCAAGTTCTGTGAAAAATATCATGGTTATTATGATAGGGATCACATTAAATCTGTTGATTGCTTTGGGCAGTATGGTCATTTTAACAATATTAATTCTTCCAATCCAAGAGCATGGGATAACATTACATTTCTTTGTATCATCTTTGATTTCCTTCAGCAACATTTTATAGTTTTCATTATATAGGTCTTTCACCTCCTTGTTTATGCTTTTTGATGTGATTTTAAATGGGATTGTTTTTTATTTTCTCTTTCTGAGAGTTCATTATTAGTGTATAAAATGCAACAGATTTCTGTATATTGCTCTTGGCTCTTATAACTTTGCTAAGTTCATTTATTAGTTCTAAAAATTTTGGGGTGAAGAGTTTAGTGTTTTCAACATAAAATATCAGGTCATCTGCAAATATTAATAGTTTTACTTCTTCCATTCCAATTAGGATTCCTTTAATTTATTTTTCTTATCTGATTGCTGTGGCTAGGACTTCCAAAACTATGTTGATGAAAGTCATGAGACTGGGCATCCTTGTCCTGTTTCTGGTCTTAGAGGGAATAATTTAAGTTTTTCAGAATTAAGTATGATGTTAGCTGTGGGTTTGTCACATCTGGCCTTTATTATGTTGAGGTATGCTTTCTCTATGTCCATTTTTAGGAGAGTTTTTATCATAAATTGATGTTGAATTTGGTCAAAAGCTTTTTCTGTATCTATTGAGATGACCTTATGGTTTGTTGGGGTTTTTTTTGCAGTACGCAGGCTTCTCACTGCTGTGGCCTCTCCCATTGTGAGCACAGGCTCTGGACACGCAGGCTCAGCAGCCATGGCTCACGGGCCCAGCCACTCCATGGCATGTGGGATCTTCCCGGACCAAGGCACGAACCCATATCCCCTGTATTGGCAGGCGGACTCTCAACCACTGCGCCACCAGGGAAGCCCGACCGTATGGTTTGTATTCTTCAATTTGTTACTTCAATTTGTTATTCTTCAATTTCAGACTGAGTGATTTGCAGATATTGAAAAGTTCTTGCATCCCTCTAATAAATCCCACTTGATCATGGTTTACGGTTCTTTTGATGTATTGTTGGGTTTGGTTTGCTAACATTTTGTTAAAGATCTTTGCATCTGTTCATCAGTGATATTGACATGTAAATTTCTTTTTTGTGTGATTTCTTTCTCTGCTTTTGGTATGAGGGTGATGCTGACCTTGTAGGATGAGTTTGGAAGTGTTCCTTCCTCTGCAATTTCTTGGAAGAGTTTGAGGAGTATGGGTTTTAACTCTTCTGTAAGTGTTTGGTAGAATTTGCCTGTGAAGCCACCTGGTATTGGACTTTTGTTTATTGGGAGTTTTTCTATTACTGATTCAATTTCATTACTGGTAGTTGGTCTGTTCATGTTTTCTCTTTCTTCCTTGTTCAGCATTCGGAGATTGTACATTTCTTCTAGGAATTTGACCATTTCTTCTAGTTTGCCCATTTTATTGGCATATAGTTGTTCGTGGTCATCTTTTATGATTCTTTGTATATTTGTGGTGTCAGTTGTAATTTCTCTTTCATTTCTGTTTTTATGTATGTGGGCCCTCTCCATTGTTCTCTTGATGAGTCTGGCTAAAAGTTTATCAATTTTTAAAAGCTTTTCAAAGAACCAGATTTTAGTTTCTTTGATCTTCTCTATTTTTCTTTTATTAGTCTTTATTTCATTTATTTCTACTCAGATTTTGTTTAGTTTATTCCTTCTCATAACTTCGGGTTTTGTTTGTTTCTAATTCTTTGGTTCTTTTAGGTGCAATGTTATGTTGTTTGAGACCCTTCTTGTTTCCTGAGGTAAGCCTGTATCAATATAAGCTTTATTTTAGAAGAGCTTTTGCTTATTCCCATATGTTTTGTATTGTATTTTTGTTTTGAGTTGTCTTTATGTTTTTAATTTCCTCAGTGATTCATTGGTTGTTTAGTAGCATATCATTTAGCCTCCATGTGTATGTGTTTTACAATTTTTTTCTTGTAAAAAACTAGAACATTTCTAGTCTCATAGTGTTGTGGCCAAAAAAGATAATTGATATGATTTCAATCTTACTAAATTTACTGAGGTTTGTTTTGTGACCTAGTCTGTGGTGTATCCTGGGGGATATTCCACGTGCACCTGAAAAGAATGTGTATTCTCCTGCTTTCAGATGGAATGCCCCATATATATCAATTAAGTCCATTAGATCTAATTGTCATTTGTTGAATTTCTGTCGGGATGATCTGTCCACTGATGTAAGTTCAGGGTTAAAGTCCCCAAATATTATTGTGTTACTAATTTCTCCTTTTATGTTCATTAACATTTCCCTTATATATTTCGGTTTGCCAATGTTAGGTGCATATATATTTAAAATTGTTATATCTTCTCCAGTTGTTCCCTTGATCATTATGTAGTGTCTTTCTTTTTCTTCTATAACAGTCTATTTAAAAGTTTATTGTGTCTGATATAAATATTGCTAATTTGGGATTCTTTTGATTTCCATTTGCATGGAATAACTTTTCCCATTTCCTCACTTTTAGTCTTTGTGTGTCTCCAGACCTGAAGTGAGTCTCTTGTAGGCAGCATATATACAGGTCTTGTTTTTTTAGCTATTCAGCTATTCTATGCTTTTTAATTTGAACCTCAAATGCATTTACATTTAAGGCAATCATTGATATATATGTTCTTGTTTCCATTTTGTTAATTATTTGGGGCATTGTTTTTGTAAGTCTTTTCCTTCCTTGTCTTTTTTTTTCACTCTTTTCTTCTGATTTGATGAACATTTTTACTGTTATGTTTGAATTCCTTTTTCTTTTTTTGTGTGTATCTGTTATAAGTTTTTTGTTTTTGTTTACTATGACTTTTTATATATATATCCCAGCAGCACACTCCTCTTTTGTCACCCAAGCTGTGTGCTCTAGGGGTTCCCCCTAAGAGGGCTGCATAGGTCTTTCTGTTGGGCAAGCTGACTAAGTGGGCAGTATGATAGACTTGTTTTGTTCCTGTTCCAGTTGACTGCCAGGTCCTGCCTTGTGTGGAGACTGTTGGCTGCTGGTTGGTAGGGCCTGGTCATGAGGTGGCTGACTGCAGAGCTCCAGGAGGCATTGTGGTTAGTGCTGACTCACTGATAGGTGGAGTCAGTGTTCAGAAGATTCTGGGTCTTTTGCTCACCCACTGTTGGGTGAAACCAGTTTCTGGGATTGGTGCTGGACTACTGGCCAACATAACCATGTCCTGAAGTCTGGCTGCAGGGCTCTGGGATCCCATAGCTGGTGTCAGATCACTGGTGCTTGGAAGCAGTTTCCTACTTAGTTAGACTTAGGATCTAGGAGGCCGTGAAGCTTGTGTAGGCCTGCTAGTGGCAGGGCCAGAGCCCAGCTGTCCCAGGACAGTTTCTGGCCTGCTGTGAGCAAGCCATGTTGGCAGGCTACAGGATTTTAATTTTCTAACCTCTGGTGTCTGCTTGCTGGGGCATAAGCTTTGTCCAGGGGCTAGAGTAGGCTTACTGGAGTATGGAGTCAGTGGATCCCTACAGGTGGGTGAAGCAGGGTCCTGTGCTCTTTGGTAGGCAAGGCCACTTCTAGAGGAATGTCTAGAGGCAGCTATGTGCTCAGGAAGTCTTTAGCCATGTTCTCTGCTGATGTGTGGGGCTGTGCCCCCACCCAGTTAATTGCTTGGCCTGAGGATTCCCAGCACTGTTGCCCACAGGCTATTGGGTGGGTCCAGGTCTTGGCATTAATGAGCTAGAGGGAGGATTTCACAATGGTACTCCCCACAACCAGTGTATATACAGTAGAAGGAACTCCCAAGAATGCTTGCCAACTTTCTATTTCCCCAGGGTGAGTGACAGCCACGCCCCCCCCACACACACACCCTGCTGTTCCTGGAAACTCCAAGACTAGCAAGTAGGTCTGGCCCAGAGCTCCTACCAAATTATTGATTTTGCCCTGGATCCTGGTGCATGTGAGATTTTGTGTACAACCTTTAAGAGCGAAGTCTCTATTTCCCCTAGTCCTTTGGGACTTGTAAAATTATGCCCCTCTGAACTTCAAGGCCAAACACTCTGGGAGCTCATCTTCCCTGTGCAAGACCCCTAGGCTGGGGATCCTGACATTGAGCTCAGAACTCTCACTCTTGTAGGAAAACCTCTGCAATATAATTATTATTTTGTTTGTGGATTGCTCACCACAGGGGTATGTGACATGATTATACTGAGAGTTCTCCACCCCTCCTGCCCATCTTACCTTGGTTCCTTATTTATGTCTTTGGTTATAGAAGATCTTTTCTGGTAAATTCCAGTCTTTTTCATTAATGGCTATTCTGCATATAGCTTTGATTTTGGTGTGTTCCTGAGAGAAGGTAAGGTCAGGGTCTTTCTACTCAGCCATCTTGGCCAATCGCCACCAGTGTTGCAATTTAATTTTTTGGATTATTTTATGGTAGTTTATTGTTTCTTCCTTCTTTTTCTCTCTTCTGATTTGACAAATATCCTTAGTGTCATGTTTGTATTCCTTTCTCCTTTTTTGTGTGTATCTATTATAGAATTTTGGTTCTTAAATATAAAGTTCATATATAAGAACACACACGCACACACACACACACACACACACACACACACGGTTATTTTAAGTAGATGATCTCTTAAGTTTGAACACATTCTAACAACCTTGCATATTTATTCCCCCCTACCCCATGTTTAATATTTCTGATATCATATGTTACATCTTTCTGTTTTTGTGTCCATTAGCTACTTATTGTGGATAAAGATACTTTTACTACTTTTGTTTAAACTCTCTACTAACTTTATAAGTGGTTGATCTACTATCTTTACTGTATGTTCACCATTACCAATGGGATTTTTTCTTTCATAATTTTCATATTTCTGGTTGTGGTATTTTCTTTTCCACTTAGAGAAATCCCTTTAACATTTCTCATAAAGATTGTTTAGTGGTGCTGAACACCTTCAACATTTTCTTGTCTGTAAAATTATTTATCTGACCTTTAAATCTGAATGATAGCCTTTTGAGTAGAGTATTCTTAGTTGGAGTTTTTTTCCTTTCATCACTTTTATTCATGCCACTCCCTTCTGACTTGCAATATTTCTGCTGAAAATTCAGCTTATAGTCTTATGGCAGCTGCCTCGTACATAAATAGTTGATTTTCCTTTGGCATCTTTAAGATTCTCTCTCTGTCTTTATTTTTTACCATTTTAATTATAGTGTGTCTTGTTGTGATCTTCTTTGAGTTTATCTTGTTTGGTATCCCTTTGTTTTCTAGAGCTGAATGTCTGTTTTCTTTCCCTAGTTAGGGAATTATTTAGCTTTAATTTCTTCAAATAAGTTATCTGCCCTTTATCTCCTTTTTCTCCTTCTTAGACCCCTATACTGCAAATATTAGTACACTTGATGTTGTCCCAGAGGCCTCTTAAACTATCCCCATTAAATTTCTTTTTTCATTTTATCTTGTGTGACTCCCACTACTCTGTCTTGTAGTTCACTGCTCCATTCATCTGTATCATCTAATCTACTGTTGATACCTCTTAGTGTATTTTTAAATTTCAGCTATTGTGTTCTGAAGGTCTGTTTGGTTCTTCTTTATGTTTTTAACTCTTTGTTAAATTTCTCATTGTGCTTGTTCTTTCTTTTCTGAGTTCATTGATCTTGTTTATGATTATTACATTGAACTCCTTATTGGGTACATTGCTTATCTCCACTTTGTTTAGTTCTTTTTCCGAGGTTTTGTCTTGTTCCTCCCTCTCCTCATTTTGCCTAATTCTCTGTGTTTATTTTTACGTGTTAGGTAGGTCAGTTATGTTTCCCAATCTTGGATAAGTGATCTTATGTAGAAGACATACTATGGAGCCCATAAACACCCTTCACTCTGGTTACCAGAACTATATGTTCTAGAGGTGCCCCTATGTGGTCTGTGTGGGCTCTTCTGCTGTGTTTTGACAACTACTGTGGGTACACTGGTAGGTGAACTGGTCTCTGGCCCAGTTGGCTACCAGGTCCTGACTTGTGAGTTGCAGCCAGCCCAGTGGTACATGTTCTTGGGTCCTGGCATGGTTGACAGCATGGCTTAGGTGGTCCCTGGTGGGAGGGGTTGGGTTCCAGGCTGACTGCCTGTGGGTCCCTGTGTTTCCCAAGGCTGGTGCCAGCCTGCTGGTGGGTGAGTAAGTACCTGGTGCTAATAAGCTATAGGGAAGACTCCAAAATGGTGTCTGCCAGCTCCAGTGTTCTTGTGGTGGAATTAATACTCAAAAATAAATTCTACTTATATCTATGATGTCCCAAAGGGGAGTCCCAGTTGCTTCCTGCCTCTCCAGGATGCTCTCCAAGCTCAGCAAGTGTGTCTGACTCAGGTTCCTTTTAAATTACTGCCTCTGCACTGGGACATGTACTGTGTGAGGTTTTGTGCATGCCCTTTAAGAGTAGAGTCTTTCTTTCCTACAGCTCTCCAGTTCTGCAGTACATAAGCTCCACTAACCATTAAAGACAGGTCTAATCTTCCTTGTGAAGGATCCCCAGGCTGGGCAGTCCAATGTGGCATTCAGACCCCTTGCTCCTTGGGAAAAATCTCTGCAGTTGTGATTATTTTCCCCTTGTGGGTCTCCTACACAGAGCTGTTGATCTTGACTTTACCATGTCTCTGTCCCTCCTACTTGTCTTATTGTAATTCCTTCTTTATATCTTTAGTTGTGGAAAATCTTCTGCTAGTTTTCAGATCACTCTTATAGAGAGTTGCTCTGTAAATATTTGTAATTTTAGTATGCCCTTGGAAGGAGGTAAATTCAGGTCTTCCGACTTCACCATCTTGGCTGCAGCTCATGAACAATGTATTTTCAAAAGCAATTTTAGAAAAGCTATTTCTCCAACATTTATTTCTGGTAATTCCCTCACAGTTCTTAATAAAATTTATACCATGTAAAATTTTCAAAGACCCAGTCACATATTTTCACAGCTATTTTTAAAAACAGTGTGATTTTTGATTTGTGTATTTATCATTATATATATATATATTATATATAGTTCCTATTTACAGGTTAATACTGAATATTGCAGTTATCATTTTTAGTTAACTCTCATGCACCTTATTACGGATTGAATTATGGTTTCTGCAAAAGGGATAAAAAACCCCAACTTGCATCCAATGCCATCACAGTTCCTAAGTTGTCTCTTCATTAAACCCATATATATCAACTCCAATATCTGGGAAATATTTTCATGATTTCAAAATATTTCACATTGATTTTGCCATAAAATCTTCACTGAAAAATTTCAGGTTACATTATTTTTAATGTCAAACTTGTTTAAGACCACAAAGATAATATTTTCATACTGAGGGATCTGGAAGTATAAAAATGCTATTTGAAGAGAGTATGTGAAATAAAATAGTGACCAGTCCCTCATGTACAGTCTTGATTAAATG
This sequence comes from Tursiops truncatus, assembly GCF_011762595.2. Taxonomy (NCBI): domain Eukaryota; kingdom Metazoa; phylum Chordata; class Mammalia; order Artiodactyla; family Delphinidae; genus Tursiops; species Tursiops truncatus. The sequence continues at coordinate 74,366,779 of NC_047044.1, read as the reverse complement.
AAAACTATGAGTTACCATAGTGTAAGCAAGGGGTCTTTTGAGTAATCCAATATATCTTAGAATTTTTTTTTCAAGTGCAGTCTGTAAATTTTCTGCTGCAATATAAGAAGTTAATGACACAGAACATTTAGCTAATCCAAGAGCCTTAATTGCTAACCACTAAGGCTGGAAAAAATGCCCCAAGATTATTGCACCTGACTATGCTTTCCTTTTTTATCATATAACATTAGATACTTTGATTCCTGACATCTAATGAAGGACTTGCTCAGTCTTCAAATTGTTTTATTCTAGAGTCCCTCTTGTTCTCTCAGAAATATAATCTTTAACCCCCAAACTTCAATTAATTTCAAAGTTTGTAGGTCAAAATGTCATGAAGAATTAAAGCATGGGGTCATAAAATGTGACAGTTGTAATAAAAATGTTAGTTTTCCAAACTATGGAAGTTGTGCTCTATACTCTCCTAAAATTATAAAATCTTTGGTGGAGAGAGACCAAGTTATGCTCCCTTCCTCTCCAAGCCTGCTTATGTTATAAATTTTGACTCAGTTTCTGGTGCAGACAAAACTTGAAGCTACACTTCCTTTTCAATATTTATTTAGCAATTCTTCTTTGAAAGTACCTAATCCATCACTGAACAACAAATGCAATTCTCACTAAATTTGAGAGTTTACAGCAATTTTATGTGCAGCTTTACAAAATAAGACAAATAATGGTCTCTTTTTTTTCTCATAAAAAGTCCTTGGGATATGGGGAATTTACTACAATAAAACTTCAGAATTTGTTAACACAGCAGCACATTCTTTAACAGCTTTTTTTTTTTCTTTATAAAAAAAGAGGAAATATTTTGCTTCTGTTTGGAGTATTTTGCTGTCTTCATTTCACTTCCTCCTTCCACAAATGATACAGAAACCTCTGAGTGAACTTTCTATCCCTTATTCCAAATTGTCTGTCCTTTCTTTTTTCCCCCTTATCTGTAAAGCTCATAATAATAGGTTGTAGAAGAGTTGTGGATGGAATAAGGGTAGAGGTAAATGACAGAGGCAATAAACTACTCCAGTTTTACCATGACCAAGTATGTTAGAGACATAAAACAAACAGAAAAAAATAATAATTAAGAAATATGTGGTTCTCTTGAGATCTGCATAGGTTGAAGACAACTCTATAGTGGCTAAGTATATTATTTTTAATGTTCTGAAAACAAGTCAACTGTGTTTTATCTACATAGAACTAGGTTTTGCACTCTCAGATAATAGTGATTGACATATAAGCTTTAATATAATTAATGGTTCAATTTTAAAAGTTGCATATGGAATTCACGAGGTTAAATTTTAGCATTCCAATGATTGACATATGCATATCTCTCCAATGTGAAAAGTTGTCACCCAGCCAATCGCCAGTGTATTTCCTGCTTCTAAAAACTGTTGAAGGACTCAAAACAAATGTTTACTTTCTTGTAGCATTCTGAGAAACATTAGGGTAAACATAAATAAAAACAACTTTCTTTAGTATTATTCTAAAAAGATTCTTCCCACCCAAAAAATCCACATGATATTAAAGTATATGAACAATTCCCAATTCACATAACTAAAGTATTTTGTCAAAAGTATAAACCTATGTGAACATGAAATGGAAAGAATGAAGAAAAAATAGAAATTATTGTATATAAAACTATTTTATACATTTCATGAAAAAACTGTTAAATCCAATGCTAAACATACAAGCCAAATTTTCTTAAACCAAACTCTTCTCATGAATTATACTACAGTTGATCATTGAACAACATGGGTTTGAACTGCACTTGTCCACCTACACGCAGATGTTTTTCAATAAATATGTACTTCTGTACTACACGATGTGGTTGCTTGAATCTGCAGATTTGGAACTAGGGATCCAGAGCACTAATGGTAAAGTTATATGTGATTTTCCACTGCACAGAAAGTCAGTGTCCCTCACCTCCCCTTTGTTCAAGCGTCCACCATATAGTGAAGATAGTGCAGGGTTTCTCGTGGCTGTACATTAGAAAATTCTGAGAGCTTTAAATAGAGTCTAATATACGGCTATGGTAGCTTTTATATTAATGTTGAAAATGCCAGTAATTTTTCTGAAAAATTTATTATATTTCCTTAATAAAACCTTACATGTATATGAAAAAATATTTGTGTAGATTTTTAGCAGCATTATTATAAGATTTTGCTTTGGTTATTCTTTTGTTTAAATTTAACTTACATTTTTAACCATCTTTAAATGAAACCTATAAATTAAGAATTAATTGAAATAGATATTGCTATCAAACAGATCTAGTTTAAACTCTGACATTCATCCCTCAGTATCCTCAGGGGATTGATTCCGCCACCTGAAGTGGATACCAAAATCTGCAGATGCTCAATTTCCATAGACGGCCTTCTGTATCAGTTAATTTCACATCCACAGATTCAATCAAACATAGATCGTAAACACAATATATGATCCGGGTTTGGTTGAATCTGCAGATGTGGAACCCACTGATAAAGAGGGCTAACTGTATATTTACTGAAAAAATCCCATTATAAGTGAACCCGGGCATTTCAAACCCGTGTTGTTCAAGGGCCAAGTGTATATGTAACTTTGAGTACGTAACTTAACTACTATAAAATGGGGCTAATAATGCTTAACCCCACAGTGCTGTAACATTTAAGTAAAAAAAAAATTTTTTTTTAAATACATAGTATCTCTCACAACAGCTAGCACATAAATGCTTGGTAAGGCTCATTTCCTTCCTGCACTTTGTAAACTGTGCCTAGTAGTTACCTCCCCAGATTTGCTTCACCTTAGTTAGACATCTTGAATCTCAGTTTTAGCCATTATTCACCTAGAACTTCAGGACTAATAATTTTGCCTCTCAGGGGTGAGTAAAATAATGAGGGGAAAGAAAATTGAATTGATAGGTTAACTTGAATGACAGAAGCTCTAATGATATATTCAGTAAACACTCTTTATGTCTTACTGAGGTGAATCTTGTTAATGCTGCCACTTGAAACTACTTTTATGCCTTCTGGGAAGTAATTTTCATTGTTTGAATTTCATTAAGTTCAGAATTTGGAAGTCATGTTCATTTTATTCCTGAGATATGAAAAGTTTTCAGAAATATAATTTTTAACACCTAAGAAGAATATAGGTTTAATTTTTATTTTCCTTCTCTTCCTCCTCCTTCTTCCTAATTATTTTCTTGCCTAAATTCTTTTCTGAGTTAAACACATTTAGCAGTTTCTTGGATAACCTAGGTGTGAGTGGTACATTCTAAAATCTAAAGAACTGATTTCTTGCCTTTTCAATAGAAATTTGAAATGGCTTATTAAAATAAGATAAATAAACCTCAAATGGTTGTAAGCCACTTAGCTTATTCCTGTTTTATATTAGTGACATACGCTTCTTTTTTGTTTTTAAGTATTGCTGTTTAAAGATTACTTCTTTCTTATTAGTCAATAATAATTAATTGGCATATATACTTAATTAGCCATATTTTAAAAATACATATTCAGAACATTGTCTATCAAGTTTACTATATGTTTATTCATTACATTTTCAGTCAAATCAAGACCTAAATATTTTTCAGGAGTAGGTAAGAGAGACCCTGGTTAAATTACACTTATGTTCTTCTTCAGCTCTATAATTCTCTATCATGTTCACCAAACAAATTTCATTAAGTTCTTTGAACTCATAGCTCTAGGAAAATGGCTGTGTTTCAAAACATAAAAATAGAATTTGTTTGTATATGACCAAAATAATCATTCTCTCTTGATCCTCATACCTTAAAAACAGTATTTCTGAGAGTTCACTTTATACAGATAAATCAAAGAAGCTGACTCTATAAGAGTCATATATATTTTGCCCATATTTATGAAAAAAATGTGAAAGTACTATAATAAATCAAAATTAAAGTGAAAACCTGCTTTAGACAGATAGTGATGCAATAAATGGTAATGCAATGTTCTATATCTGAATCCATGAACCTAATTCTACGAATGCAGTCTAGGAGAGTCTTCTAGTAGACACACACAGGAAAAGAGAGAAATGGTGTAACACAGCAAACCCTCATGTAGAGGAACAAAAACAAAAGCAAAAACAAAAACCAAAAACATGGTAAGGACTTTACTTACTATATTTAACCAGGCTTAAAATGGCTCTATTTAAAGGTGATAATAAAGTAAAGGCAGTATTAGTACACATGACCTCTAAAAACAGTAGAGTTTATTAAAAACTACTTCCTGCATTGTAAAATTGTCCCCAAATAGTTTACATTTATCTGACATCAAAGATTTTAGCTGTAGTTGTCTTAGACACGTTTTTATGCTTCTGCTAAGGCCATTCTGATCTGCTTTTGTGCTATTGCAAAAGGTTGTTAAAAATATTTGTAAAATTAATGAGAACATTTAATAAAAATAATAAATCAGCAAGATAAAACCTTAGAAGAAGAATATTACTTTTAAAATATTAGCATGTAACATCTAGCTTAAACAGATTTTTTCCTATTTCTTAATGTATACTTCAGTAATAATTTCTGTTTAACAAACATTTCAAGAGTTTACAAATTATTCAAGAGAAAGTAAGTTTTGCTAGTGACCAGCCAAACAAAGAATGTGTATCATAATGATATCTCAGATAAATCTTGGAATTAGGGCATAATGTTTTCTCAACCAAAGGTCTACCTGTGATATCTAAGGATGAAATAGAATAAATATACATTCCTAGCATAGTTTAAATATCCTTACTGTAATTTGTTTGTCTTTTTTACATATAGGCCAACCCTGCTAGTCTATGAGCTTCTTGAGAACATTAAAGTTCTTTTCATTAGTGACAACAGTGTTACAATTACATAAGAAAAATTTAATAGTATTTTGAATTTATGAGACACAGGTGGGTATTAATATCAAGACTAAATTGGATTTGTCTCAGAGTACAAAGTTAACTTAACATTAAAAAATCAATCAATATAATTCACATATTAATATATTAAAAAAAGAAGCAAATAATAATCTCAACAGATGTTTTAAAAGTGTTTGATAAAATTCAACTTCATTCATGACAAAATTTCTCAGTAAAATAGTAATAAAATGAAACTTCCTTAACCTTATTAAGATAGTCTACAAAAATACCTATAGTCAAATTCATACATAATTCTGAAATATTAAAAACATTTCATTGATCCTTAAAAAACTAAAAACAGAGCTACAATATGACCCAGCAATCCTACTCCTAGGCATATATCCAGAGAAAACCATAATTTGAAAGGATACATACACCCCAATGTTCATTGCAGCACTATTTACAATAGCCAGGACATGGAAGCAGCACAAGTGTCCATTAACAGAGGAATGGATAAGGAGGATGTGGTACATATATACAATGGAATATTACTCAGCCATAAAAAAGGAACAAAATAGTGCCATTTGCAGAGATGTGGATGGAGCTCGAGATTGCCATACAGAGTGAAGTAAGTCAGAAAGAGAAAAATAAATATTGTAAAATATTGCTTATATGTGGAATTTAGAAAAATAGTGGAGATGAAATTATTTGCAAGGGAGAAATAGAGACATAGATGTAGAGAAAAAATGTATGGACATTTGTATGGACACCAAGGGGGGAAGTTGGGGTCGGGGGTGGGATCAACTGGGAAAACAGTAAAAAACATTTCATTGAGATTGGGAATAAGAAGGGTGTCAACTATTACCAACTCTGTTCAGTTCTGTCCTGGAATTATTACCCAGTGTAATAAGGCAAGAAAAATAGAACAAAGGTGAAAAGATGAGAACCAATGCTATGCATAATTCATACATGATGTGAATGTCTACATAGAAAATCCTAAAGAATAAAAGGGTAAATTATAAGAATTAATATGACAGTATAGTATAGTTTTCTGGATAAAAAAATCAAGATACAAAACTTGACCAGTTACATTCTATGAATCAGCAACAAATACAAAAGAAATGTTTAAAGAATTTAAAATAGTAAGAAAAATGCAGACAAACTAGAAATAAGGTTAACCAAATCATTGACGAGATCAATAAAACCTGAAAATACAATGGAGATGAAAATTGCATAACCCCAGAGATATGTAAAGTAAATACATAATGAATTGATATTTTACACTGACCAGATTGGCAAAAATTATGATGACTGAGCAACTGATTGTATTTTCTTGTGACGCTCTGGTCAAATACTGCCTTGCATTTACTTTCTTTCTTTCCCTGACTCATTTCCCTTTTTTTTCCTTACCCTTCCTGCCTCAGTACTGCTTCCCCTTCCCACCCCCCAAAAAAGCATTTTTGCCAGATAAATTTTGCCTCAGTCTCTGTTTTCTAGAAACTCTAAGCTAGCACATCCTCTGTCAACTTTGAAGTTAATGGCCTAAGACTGAATTTTCTTTCCTTCTTTGTTTTGGTTTTTACAGTTTCCCCCAATTTTATTAATTACTGGGGATGGGTAATTCTGGATGTAGAAAGCTACAGAATGTTGTTATAATTACCTGGAAGTGTCTGATTGTACTTGACTTTATGCTTACATGTTGGTCACCTTCAGCACAACTGTGAGCTTTGTAGGGACCCCATGGACAAATGGAGCAGATGGTGGTTGTCTAGTATCTTGTACTGTGCATAATAGCTAGCAATAGATCCTTAATCAAGACTATAAAGGATTTTCATACAGAGCATAACTAGGAAATTATATCCCATTTCTACAAAAAAATTGAACAAGAGGACATAGGTTTAAAGTATAAAAAGTTTATGTTAAGTATAAGGAAAAGTTACCAGACCAAATAATGACTTTCTTCCTGAAGATTTTTAGAAAACAGAAAAGACTTTACAATTATGTAAGAAACTTTAGGCATTGTCATAGCTAAGTAGGAAAAATACTAGGTACTGCTAACATTCTCTACCTTCTTTAAAAGTCTTTGTCTCTGCATGTAGGCAGAAGGAAAGGTTTAACAAACTGATGTAGAAAGTCAAGCTTTCTGGAAAGGGGAGATCAGGACAGAAAGGGACTCTTCCCTCCAAGTTCATTAAACTATTGAAACAAATATGATATAGTCAGAGTTGAGTTTTTGTAGAGCAGGAACTGGAGATTAAGCCTTGTTTTCCAAAGTGGTTCACAGGAAGTATTATGCCACCATATTCTGTGTTTTCATTTCTTTTTTTAAACAACTTTATTGAGGTATAATTGATAAATAAAAAACTGCAGTATCTAAAGCATACAATTTGATGACTTTGGACATATGCATGTAAAATCATCACCACAATCAAACATATCCATCACCTCCGAAAGTTTCCTCATGTTCTTTTTTGGTAAGAACAGTTAACATGAGATTTATCTTCTTAAAAAAATTTCTTAGGACTTCCCTCGTTGTCCAGTACTTAAGAATCTGCCTTCCAATGCAAGTGACGCGGGTTTGACCTCTGGTCAGGGAACTAAGATCCCACATGACGTGGGGAAACTAAGCCCATGTGCTGCAACTACTGAGCCCAAGTGTCACAACTAGAGAGCTCAGGCACCACAACTACAGAGCACATGCACTCTGGAGCCTGCACATCACAACTAGAGAGAAACCTGTGGGCTGCAACAAAGAGCCCACATACTGCAACGAAAGATTCTGCATGCCACAACTAAGACCCGACACAGGCAAAAATAAATAAATAAATAAATATTAAATAAATAAATTTCTTAAGGGCACAATATAGTATTGTTAACTACAGGCACTATGTTGTAGAGCAGATATTCACAACTTGTATATTTTATATAACTGAAACTTTATCCATTTCTTTCATAGCTGAAAGAGATGTACATAATCAATAATAGTACCCTGTAGGCACCTGCCAAATACATATTTTTGTCATAGTATATCAACTGACAAAGAATACTTATCTCTGAAGTATATTTGGATTACATAACTGAAGATCAATAAAGAAAAATTTGCTGCATAAAATCTGAAATTTAAAAAGGAGGAGAGAGGCTTCCCTGGTGGCGCAGTAATTAAGAATCCATCTGCCAATGCAAGGGACATGGGTTCAAGCCTTGGTCCAGGAAGATCCCGTATGTTGCGGAGCAACTAGGCCCATGCGCCACAACTACTGAGCCTGTGCTCTAGAGCCCACGAGCCACAACTACTGAGCCTGTGCACCACAACTACTGAAGCCTGTGTGCCTAGAGCCTGTACTCTGCAACAAGAGAAGCCACCGCAATGAGAAGCCCAGCACCACAACAAAGAGTAGCCCCGCTCACTGCAACTAGATAAAGCCTGCATGCAGCAGTGAAGACCCAACACAGCCCAAAATAAATAAATAAATTCTTTCTAAAAAAGTAAGAGAATAACTCAGAAAGCTTATTTAAAAATATACTTTGTAAGGAGAGACTCTCAAAGCACTTGTAAAAAGAAGGTTCTATTTTTTAAATCTAGCAATTTTTATCATTTTATCTAATCTTGAAGGAAAACATTTCTCTTATTTAAAATTTTTTCTATGCCTTGGGCTATATGGAATATTAATCCAATAATAGTTACTATAATACAAAGGAAGGTACGTAAAGGATTTGTCTTTTTGTCCTGTTTTCTAATCTTCTGTATTATTTGAGTAAAATGGCAATGAATTTAAGAGGTTTTTAAACTGACAAGAAATTATAGAAATGAGCAAGACTGACATAGTTATGTGTACCTGTCTGCCTGCTTGGATTGAATTCTGTCAAACAAACTCCAATCAGAGGTGAAAGCTCAGTTTCTAGGGCCAGCTTCGAACCTAAACTCTTCCTGCTATGCGACAGTCCTGCTCAGCTTGGACCTCTGGAGAGAAATTGTCTGGTGTGTGCATTTTCACTACAAGCAGCATAGCATGGTGGTAAAAGAGCTCAGAACTGGAATCAGATAGACCTGGGCTCAAATCCTGGCGCTGTTGTTTTCTAACCCTGTGACTTTGAGCAAGGAGCTTCAGTTTCTTCATCTGAAAGATGGGAATAGAAATTTTTTATAAGCTTTGTGACAGCAAAATGTTTTCCTTATTTCATTGTTCTAAGATCATTACCAAACCTTAGAACACTGTGTGACACAATAGAAATGCTTAACAGATTTTAAAATTAATAGTAATTCTTATTTCATTGGTATGTTGTGAGAATTAAATGATTATATATATATTATTATTATAAATTATAGGTCTTTTATATTATTCTTACTTAATATTTTAATTATGTATTGTTACTAATAAACATTACCAATATTTATATTAATAATAAATACTACTAATTGATATTACTTCATATGAAATAAAAATATTTTCTATTTTACATGTTCTCCTTGTATAATTTAGACACTTTAAGTATAGTCTCAACATTCCTAGTATGACCTTATGTTTATTTGTTTAGCCTAAAATTTTGGTGTCTAATTTCAAGGCATTTATGTGCACATCTAGCTAAACAACTAATAAGATCAGCCCTGGAATGACAGAGATTTATGATAACGTGTAAAGTGTAGCATGGAGGAATCAAGTTACTTACTTATGTTTCATTCTAGCAATATTTTTCTCTCTGTTGTTTCAGGATGTTTCAAGATGTCTCTAATATTTAAACAGATGTTTATGAAGGCTTTCTGAAAAGCAGTAGTTTTCAGCAGACAAATTTATTTCCAAGTTTTGCCTCCAGACATCTCTTTCCTTTCTTTTTAAGGAAATTATGTGAAAGGGTAAGAGAAAGAGGTGTTTGCATACTAGGAGGTACTAATTTTAAAAGCACTGGGAAAGGGACAGAGATTTGATGCTCTGCTTTTGAACCATGCTCTAACGGTACCCTAGAGAGGAGAAAGGACTTTTGAAGGGAAACAGGTATATGGAGCACCTCAGCAGGCTATCTGGATTTGTAGAATCCATGGTTCCTAAGCTCTGCAAAGATCACCTACATGCATGCAAAGAAAAAACCTAAGACCAGAGTTCAGGCAGACATTGGACTTGAACAATTGGGCTTGCATTGCAGCAGAAACCAAAGATTAGAAGGTCTTCCTCAAATAACCCTTCTCTGCCTAAGACTATTAAGATTTTTCTATCACACAAAATGTAAAAAGTATTCTAGTAATGATTGAGAAAGATTTTCCACCTGGGATTGTTAGGATGGGGATTAAGAAACATAATTGATTTGGAAATAAAGTAATGCTATACTTCCTATACAGCCATAACTTACATTAGGATGGAATCTTATGAAATTCATAGACCTTGATGTGTAAGAAAGTTAGTAGGAAAAGACTGAGGAGGGGTTCTGCAAAAATGATCAAGTCCAAAATGTAATAATTTAGGTGAGAATAGATTTGTGCACAATTTGGTACTAAAGTAAGGAGGAAGTCAACTCAATCTAAATATTAGCAAAAAAAAAAAAAAAAAAAGACTAGATAGTAATAAAAATTGGGGTCATGAAGAGGTAGGAATAATAACAGTCCCCCAAATTGTCCATATCCTAATCCTTGGAACTTGTGATTATGTCAAAAGGGACTTTGCAGATGTGATTAAAATTAAGGACCTTGTGATAGGAAGATTGGCCTGAATTATCCAGGTGAGTCCAATGTAATGATATGCTCCTTAAAAGGGGTGAACATTTCCCAGCTGTGTTCAGAAAGATGTGAAAATGCAAGAAGAGTCAGAGACAGATGCAACATCACTGTCTTTGAAGATGGACAAAAGGGGCCATGAGCCATGAAATGTGGGTAAGTATTTGGAAGCTAGAAAGGAAAAATAAAGACATTCTCTCTTAGATCTTCCAGAAAGGAACACAGTTCTGCCAAAACCTTGGTTTTTAATCCCAATGAGCCTCATGCCATGTGAGATTTCTAACATACAGAAAACTGTAAGATAAATTTGTGTTGTTTTTCAGCCACTAAATTTGTGGTAATTTGTTATGCCAGCAATAGAGACTTAATCCATGTAGCAAGTGTTCTAAGTAATTCTACTATTAGGATAGTAGCAATACTATCCTAAGGCATAGGGCATAGATAGGGCAATTGAAAATAGCTTATGGTTGCCATCTTTCTGGGTTGGGGAGTACTCATCTCAAGTGAAAAGAAATATCTTTACATTCAGCAAAGCTTCTTTCAAAATCGTTTGCTAAACATACAAAGATTTACTATTCCCTCTGGTACTTAATCCTATTGCCTGTAGTTTAGTATTTTATTTTCTTAGTATATGTTCAGTCTCCCCAACTGTTGCACTTTTCTGAAGTTGCCATTCAGCTAGTCTTCATACTAACCCCTCACTCTCTATCACTGTGTTAAATACCTGGAATAAATGAATTAGGTGTGGATTTGATTATACATAACTAAATCATAGTTTCTATGATCTTAATGACATTAATAGCATCCTACTGAAACACAAGGTCCTAAAATATGAAGATCTTTCTTGTCATATATTCTTACTCTGAAGCAGTATTGGTATAAAAACCTGCAATATGGGAAAAGAGAGACTGGCAAAAGATCACAGTGAAAATGGTATGTTATATGCTCTAAGCCATGCAGCATTTAGCCCTCATGCAGTATTGAGACAAAAGTTGTGACAACTGGTCAAACACACCCATTTGACCCTTGCAGTGAAAGGGGTTAAAAGGAATGTTTGGTTACAAGTGATACACCTCCAATAATTCTGCTGCTGGGAAAGCATGAGTCATGGCGATGTTCCTAATATTTGAACAAGAGGGCCAGCATTCCGAAATCATCGAATCTGCATATCTCCTTTGTATATAGATTCAGAGACAAAAAAAGATCCCCGCATGCCATAACAAAGACCCCACATGTTGCAACGAAGACCCGGAGCAGCCTAAATTAATTAATTAATAATAATAATAAATATACAACCTTTTGAGATACAATTGTTTATTCAGTTCAATAAAAATAATTTAGTAAGTATTGGTAAAATATAGGAAATGGATTCCTGCCCTCAATGTGTTTGATGGTGAGTAAAGATTTTATATATATATATATATATATATATATATATATATATATATATATAAATATACACACACACACAAATATTAAATTCTTTGGTCAGAAGATAATCATGTACCAAAATGTCTGTAACAGATAGAAAGTGCTATAGGACTGGGGCTAAAAGAGAAGATTAGAAAAACCTGGAGTAAGCCAAAAAATGTCATAGAAGAGCTGGAAAGTATAAATTTTCTTAGGTAGACAGGTAACAAAGAGAATTGTGCAAAGAGGAACAGGTAGGAATGAAGGAGATTCATGCCAGAAGACAGTCTTGACAGGAGTAAAGAATTTATACTGGAAATAATAAAAGGTAAATTTGTATTGGAGGTGTGGTATTTAAGCATACATGTTTAGAATTGATCTATTAAGGACAGAGGCCATTACAAATTCTACTGCTGGAGCATATGCAGCACATATGGGGTCAGCTATCAGGTTCACTGCATTCAACATGCTTTTGTTGCAAAGGAACTCTGCCCAAAAGGCACCCTGGATAATGGCAGATCAGTTTTTGATGTTAACTGAGTTGTACCAATGTTGGTTTTATTTTTTCTGAGCTTAATTTTCTTTTAAATTTCTCTTAATTTTATGAGCTTTAATTTTCATATTTTTTAAAGAAGAATTTTTTGACATTTTATTTCTAGATAACTATTTTAGGTTTCTTTTGAAGAAAGATTTTAGACATTTGATCATTGTTACCAATTATGTATACCTGAACATGACATAGGTTAAATGACCTTCATTTCTTACTTCAACTCTGAATCTTTTCCTTTTGATCTGCTTGAGTCAGCACTCTTATAGCACTCCTACAGGCTAGGACATTAATTAAAGACAAAATTTAATAGACACTAAGTTTGTTAATGAAAAATAATCACATAATTAGTTTTAACCCTAGTAGAACTTCATTAAAACAGAATGTTAAAATATTCTGAGGAATAAAAAATAAAGTTGAATGTTTGTCATCACTACATACTTTATCTTAACCCTTGATCTTTCCTTACTTTATCTTACATTTAATTAAATTTTTTATATTAGAATAAATTTTCATTTATTGATTGCCTATGCACTAGGCCCTGTTATTTCTTTTCATAAAAAAAATCTCTCATGCAATTGTCTGAACAACTCAGTAGATAAGAATTTTTACCTCAGTTTGAACAAATGAGAACCTTATATAACTTTCCCTTGATCTCTCAATCAATGAGAGGTTGAATCAGTTGCTTTGATTCCAAATTCATTACTCTTTCCACTGTACTATGATGCTTTCATCACATGAGATTATTCTGTGATTTCAAATTTATTGCAGTTAGCTTCAAGTAACCTCTTAATATTAATCTTTAAACTAGAAAAGCATTCCCACATTATTAATCTATCCTTTCTAGAGAATTAGAAGTAAAAATTACCTTCCAAATAATCCTTCAATATATTTAGAAAAATTCTTTTGCCCAAATTTCTGTGGGCCTGATCCATAACTAAATGGTAAATAAAAAGCTGAAGACTATTAAAGACATCACTGCTCAGGAGTTATTCACCACTTTCCACTGACTGAGGTCTATTTTGCTCTCATAATTGTAAATATATTAATTAGAAAGGAAAAAAGTCCTTGTTAGCCAAAAACTCATTAGTTCTAAGCAAGAACTTATGTACTAAGCAAGGTCATGGGTAATTCTCCTTACTCTTAAACAAATCATCACATTCTTTATTCTACCCAACAATAAGAGGCACTTAACACAGAGGTTAAAGAAGTCAGTTCTGAGAAGCAGGAAAAATTAATTTGCTTTTCATAAATTAACAAATTTATTTTCAAGCTGGCACTTCCACATAGCTGTTCATTGAGGTGGAAAAGTTTTCTTTTCCTATAATTCAATTTGGTAACAGTTAGAAAAGTTTCATTATGATTTTCCATTTGTATTTGGACTTCAAAGAAAGCCTAAATTTTACAGCAGGAAGCATATTTTGTTACATCTCCACTGATCATTTCCATAGTAGTCAAACAGACTTTTTCAGGAAATGAAGTACTCAAACAGGCAAAATTCTTGCATTTTCTGAACTTTCTTATAGTGAGGTACATGAAGCAGTAAAGAATTTAGGTAGGCTCCATGAAGTAGTGGAAAAGGCATTTCTCTGTACTGAAGACCTGCATTCTGACCCCAGCTCTGCACCCAAAGGCCAGCTGTGTAACTTTAAGAAAGCCAGTTTATCTCTCCAGAGCTCCATCTTCTCATTAAATCAGCAAAGAGGCTGGACAGGAGTCTCACTGTATTCCTCTTTATGATTTATACAGTTAACCTCATACCAATTGTGTGTAGACTGTGGAAGTGGAAATGCAAAACTCAAAAGCTGAGTAACTGGTTTTTACTTTTTCAGCCTGATAAGCTTCAGGAAGAATTGTATGTATGGATTTACCCTGAAGTTTCCTTTGAAATTCAAGGACTTCTAATGAGACACATACCTCATGACTCAAGATGTTGTGATAGTTACCTAAATTTTTTTATTAGTAATAAATGTAGTAATAAATTGGGAGAAGTGTTTTAAAGTTAGTTGTAGTAGTGGTATTGGTTAGTCACAGGAAACCTAAATTACCTAGAAGCTTGATGCAACACTACACATTTGTCATAACTGGACACAGCAGATAACTCGAGGCCAATTGCTTTCTCACCATATGATGTAAACTATAGCTTCACAAGTTCAAAACGTAGGAGTCAAACTAAAAGGGGACCAGAATGTTGGTAGAAGACAGAAAATTAGTTTGTAATTTCCTTTGAGCCAGAAAACCATCTATAAGGAAAGAAATCACATGCAAGTAAAAAAAAAAAACCAAGACTTTTCAGACTAAAATATGATATAACCAAAGAACCCAACTCCTACCAATATCAGAATTCTATTATTAAATATTCCCCAGCTCCACTAATCTTATGCAATCCAACTGATCAATTATAGAAGAAATTTGGATTAGAGAATCAATTTCTTACAGACATCTGTGTTCAGTTTCAGCTGAGATAACTAACAGATCAACCAGCTTAAATTGCAAAGGAAAACACCTATATGTTAACAGCTTATCTGACACAGGATTAAACACACTTTTTAGCTGTCAAGTTTTAAGACAAAATGTATAAAATTATTAATACTACTGTCTCATATTCAATGGTACCTCAGTGATTTCCAGAGGATTTTAAATTTTATTTTCTTATGAGTTGCTCACAGGAAGTCTGTGACTTGGCAGGGCTGGTATCACCATCCCTGTCTGCAAATGGAAAGTCTAAACCCAACAAGGGTTGACAGAGCCAAGTTCGTGCTATCAGTAAAATGCAGAGGTGGGAATCCAACTGATTCCCTCTGAGTAAATTCCCAAAAATGATTTGTTGAGAATATGTCTTTTAATATCCACTCATATGTGTGCCTTGCTTTATGTCTTTGAATAATGTGTTATATCCAGGGTTCAATCATCTTTCTTAATTAAAAAATAAAAGATTAAATAGTAACCAAAAACACAAAGTCCTTCTGGGCATCTTCCTCCTTTGGGTGGCATCACTTTCCATCCATTCACAGAAGACACAATTATATATAGTGTGTGATGCTGCAGTGTTAAACCCAGTGATAGTTTCGATTCAGGGAAGGAACAATAAAAATATATCTTTCAACAGCTGAGCAAGAAGACACTTAAAATCACCTTCGTAGTAACTGTTCTCTAAAAATTGAAACAAAATGTACTCTTCCTGCTTTACCCCCTAAGTCTGATTTTCCCCTGGCCATGCACTTGGTTGTTCTGCAGTGTCTGTAGGTGATTAATGATATGGTCTTTTAAAGGATTTAGTTTAGTTTCACAGGGTAAACTCCCCAATCTAGATAACAAAATTAAATTATTGACTAGTATCACAGGTTTGTGTGCTGCCTGTTCACTGAAGCAGGAGGCAAAAAGATAAAGCCACTGATGTTGCCCAGACTGTGTCACAGGCAGCTTATTTCCTAGGAAACTCCCAGGCAAGAAAGGAAGCAGCTTATTAGAGATGGGCAAAGGCTTGTTGCTTAAATTAGAGTTTTCTAAGCCTTTCCTCTTGTCTCACTCCTAATTTCAAAAGCACTGGCAAGCACTGATTATAAAATATCACTGGCACTTTGCTGCTAATCTATTCAATAATGTCTATTTAGGCCTCCCACTTTAAAGCATTTCATGGTAGGGGCACTACTAACTTTTAAAAATAGTCTCAATTGATATAGAGCTTTTAATATTTTGTTTTGCCATATATACTTTAATATTCTTCCTTTTTTGTTGTTGTTTTTGAGATTACTTTATAAAGCAATAAATTCCTTATATAAGTTTCATAAAAAATATTTTACTTAAAATCTACCTTGAAAGGCAAATAAAAAGAGCAGGCTAATTAATAGATCTAGTTGGTACTCTAAACCAAACTTGGGTTTGCTTGCCCGCTCACAGTAAAGCCAATCTACTGACACCATGTTGTGGTAAAGGGGAAAGCACAGCATTTATTGTAAGGTGCCAGACAAGGAGTATCGGACAGCTAATACTCAAAAGACCCATACTCCCTGGTGGGTTTCAGGGAGGTATTTTTAAAGGCCAGGTGAGGGAGAGAAGATGCGGGGTATGTGATCAGCTCGTGCAAAAGTCTGATTGGTTGATGGTGAGGTAACAGTGTGGTGTCACAGGGGTTAACATTATCAGTCCTCAGGGTCCTGTATGTCTGGAGGCTGTGTGCTCGTGGTCATCAAGTAGTTAACTTCTTCTATTTGGTGGGGGTTTTAGCATCTATAAAACAACTTAGGAAATGTGCATCATATACTGTTATCTAGGTACTTCAGGAAGGAGCTAAAGCAGAGGACATGAGGGAAAGAGTCTGTCCCAGGAAGGAAGGCTCCATAGGGTCCTACTCAGTTACACAGTCTCAAAATTATCTCTGGCCAGGATTCAAGGAGAGAACTGACATTACACAGCATAGAAGTTACATTACACAGATGATAGATATGTGACTTCTGCTGTTATCTAATTTATCTGGATAGCCTGGCAACTCTTCGGATCTGACTGGCAGAATAACTTCTCTGCCACATGACAAGATCAGATGAGATCTCTGACTGCAGTTGAACATAATCTTGATAAAGCTTGGCTCAATTTCAAACAGATAACAACTATACAGTCAGAAGTTCTGTCTTTATTAAACATGTAAAATAGTACCAAAAGAACAAGGCAGAAAAGAGAATACAGGGACTATTTTTCCAATTTCAATTGGGTCAATAAGAAAGAGTAGTAATAGCTTTAGGATCAAGAGGTTGAATTAAGCATCCACATTTCTCTTCCCTCCATACTCAAATTCCATTAAAATTACAGTAAAAAATTCAAGAAGAAATCTATTCACTATAGGTGCTGAGACATGAGTGACACATCAGCAAGCTCATGATTTAAAATATTTATGTGATAGAGAAAGCAGATGGGATTTTATTTGTGAATGATCAGAATTAAGGAAGGTATCACCCAGAAAGTACACAGAAAAATGATGCAGTAGGGTTGAGAGATTTTCTTCTGGCTGAGTTGTTAGCAATTTAATCTCAGTGTAGGTAGTTATGGAAATGGAGAAGTGTGGTGGAACAGAAATCAAAGTATTTAATTAAGAACAGTTCATGAAAAAGTCACTCAATTTTAGCTGTGCCTGCCCCATTTTCCCTTCATGTTCAGCAACAGAGTTTACACAAAGCCAACATAGAACTTCCCTCTAAAGAAATGGAACTAACCCCCAGGAAACAAACTCTCAGGATTCCCCAACCATTGTGTGCCTTGACTGGGTTATGGGTAGGGTAACAATATGACTATCATTCAAAACAGATCACTGGGACAATAGATATAAACTGGGACTATTGAGGACAAACCCATGAATACAGTCACTCTAGCTATGTGTGTCTTGAGATACTGATCCTCTCAGCTCTTGGGGAAGCTGAGTGGGGCCAAAGGCCTCAGGCCAGGCTGAGTAGTCTCAGTCTGTTTACCACAATATGCCAGCAAGTATTATTTTCTACATGTGTTATGCCAATATATA
This sequence comes from Tursiops truncatus, assembly GCF_011762595.2. NCBI lineage: Eukaryota > Metazoa > Chordata > Mammalia > Artiodactyla > Delphinidae > Tursiops > Tursiops truncatus. Next base: position 74,348,767 of record NC_047044.1, on the reverse strand, counting down.
TGGGGCACTGTGTTAAAGCAGAAGTCACATACTCATGGCCCTAAAGCATGATTCATTTCACTATGAAGAATTTTAAAAAGATTGACTCACTGTTTAGTAATCAGGAAATTGTATATAAATATCTGAATTTTGCATTGTTCTTGGAATAAAAAAGAATATCTATTCATATTATAGCCACATGCTATTCTAGAAACAATCCAATGGAGCTGATTAGAGGCAAAATTTTCTTACCAGGAAGTTTTACTTATTTGTCTTACCTGCAAGTCTCATATAGCCCCTTAAGTGTGTTTCTACTTTTGGCAGTCACCTCAGAGAAAATCCCTCCCCATTTTGGCCTGATGGTGAGGAGAGGACAGCTGACTCCTGCTTGGCAACAGCAGACCCTAAAGTGAAGCTGGCCTACCTGTCTGTTGACCTCTCCTACCAATATTCCCAAAGCCCAGGTCTGATCCTCTCAGAGAGAAATAGAGGAGGACATCTTTAATAATCCAGCTGATACTTCATTCATAAATAAGTCATGAAAATGTCACAAGATATTTGAGAGCACCTAACAATAAGAAAGAGGAGACCTATAATTCCAAGATGAACAAGCAAATTGATTGAATTTCCTTCTCTTTCTTTCCACACAATTTAATACATTACTCCATATCATTCTCTTCATGGCACTTACCACTCTCAAATTGCCCAGCTTGCTTATTCATTTGTCTATTGACTGTCTCACTAGAAATTCATCTCCACAGGAGAATGACTTTAATTATTGGTTATTCCTATATAATTCACACATAAAATAGAGCCTAGTACTGAAGAAGCATTTTACAAAAATATTTTCTAGTGGTATGAAAATAATCACTTGAAATACAAGCAGAAATGTTTAAAAAGTGCCTCCCTTAGCAGAGGGAGACTAGAGGTAAGGAGGATAACCTTTTATCTATTAATTTTAGCAAATGTATACAATTTTGACTTTTATTATTATACTCATATATTACTTTTATAAAAATTTGAAAAACAAGGAATGTTTTTTCATTGTGTTAAAACATTCAGTGCTTCCTAAGCTTAGAATTCTTCTCTAATGTATAAAACTAAAATGGGTATTTCCGAGGAAACCAGATATTTTATCCAGGTGAACAAATTTATTATTTGTTGGCTTGTATGTTGACAAGTTTGGCTTTGAATTCCTCCATCTGGCTGAAAAGTAGACTGGTTACAAGTATGTATCCCGGAGTCAAACAGCCCTGGATTCAAATCCTTGCTCTGCCACTTATCACTTTTTTGTCCTCACTTCTCTATGCATCAGTTAGTCCTTATCTGTAAAATGAGGTCATGGTGAGAATGAAAGAAAGATAATACAGAAAAGCAATTAACCATGCATGGCACATTCAGTGCTCAATAAATATCAGCTATCCTAATAATTATATTTATTTGTAGGCTTCCCTATGTTCAAATCATTTAAATCTGTGAAAGAGGTGATAGTCCATCATCACTTTTTCCATGACCATTATTTGAGCACCAACTGCATACCAGCAGCTGTAATGAACTCTGGGAGAACAAATAAAAATAAGACAAAGAGTGAACTGTGGGGACTCCCTTGGCGGTCCAGGGGTTAAGACTTTGCCTTCCAATGCAGAGGGTGTGGTTTTGATCCCTGGTCGGGGAGTTAAGATTCTCACATGCCTCAGGTCTAAAAAACCAAAACATAAAACAGAAACAATAGTGTAACAAATTCAATAAAGACTTTAAATATGGTCCGCATCAAAAAAAAAAAAAAAGAACTGTGAACATCAGATGATTATATCTATGTTCTTCATGATCTTAGAATTCTAAAGGTGATAATTAAAGAAAGGCAAATAGCTAGAGCTGCTCTGTGTACTGATTTGTCACCTTCCTTCATACAAATTTTGAATTTTGCTTGTATGCTACCCTCTCAATCTCTACTTTTTTTGTATATATGAGTTTTCAGATTAGTCACTCAACTCTTTTGCATCAGCATGTAGGCATAAATTAATTTAAAAATATTAGTCTCACATTCTACTGCTAACAGACCTCAGGTTTAAAAAAAAATCCATTAAACTGATTTTAATGGAGAAAAGTAATAAAAATCATTTTGCAACAATTTTATAAATGTGAATGAAAATATGATACATTATGTAGTGCAAGTGACCCCAGCATCTTCAGCATTTGAACAGACTCTCACACCCCACTGTCTGATACACTCTTCAATAGATGATTGTCTCCCAAAACAAAATACGTCATTCAGCCACATTGGACCAGTACCTTGTCCAAAGTAAACTCCCTTATGCACATTTTGAACACCTTGGTATCCCAAATTCCTACAGGTGACCAGTCCACCATACATTTCCCACTGGTCATCATGGAAAATTTCTACTCTGCCTTTGTGAGGGCTGCTACTACCAACCAGTGGAACTGTCTTAGATGGTGAGTTCTGGAGGCCAGAAGTCTGAAATCAAGATGTCGGCAGGGCAATGTTTTCTTTGAAGGCTCTGGGGAGAAATCCTTCCTTGCCTTATCTTAGCTTCTGATGGCTCCTGGCAAGCCCCACTAGAATTCCCACTAGAATAAGTTTAGGGGGAAAAAAAATTAAAAATAAATTGCCAAGAGACATTGTAAGATATGCAATGTTAGACAGATGAATTAAAGGAAAAGGTCATTAGAAAAATACTTCTTATAAGTAAATTTTTTGGTGTGCTATACCAAAGCAAAATGTTCTATAGGCATTATCTAAGAAAAAATACTAATGATTATTTAAAAACAGAAAACAAAACAGAGGCTAGCTCCATACTCAGCACATTTTATTCTTTTATAATTTGACTATCTTCTATAAAATAAAAATAGGTGAGCTTTCCTAACTCTGCAAATCTGTTTCTGTTTTGTAAATAAGTTCATTTGTATCATTTCTTTTTATACTTTGCATATAAGTGGTTTCACATATTTCTCTTTCTCTATCTGACTTACTTCACTCAGTATGACAATCTCTAGGTCCATCCATGTTGCTGCAAATGGCATTATTTCATCCTTTTTAATAGCTGAGTAATATTCCATTGTATATATGTACCACAACTTCTTTATCCATTCCTCTGTTGTTGGACATTTAGGCTTTTCCACATCTTGGCTATTGTAAACAGTGCTGCAATGAACATTGGGGAACATTCTTTCAGACCATGTTTTTCTCTGGATATATGCCCAAGAGTGGGATTGCTGGATCATGTGGTAGCTCTATTTTTAGTTTTTTAAGGAACCTCCATACTGTTCTCTATAGTGGCTGTACCAATTTACTTTCCCACCAACAGTGTAGGAGGGTTCCCTTCTCTCCACACCCTCTCCAGCATTTATTGTTTGTAGATATTTTGATGGCAGCTATTCTGGCTGTGAGGTGATATTGCATTGTAGTTTGGATTTGCAGTTCTCTAATAATTAGCAATGATGAACATCTTTTCATTTACCTCTTGGCCATATGTATGTCTTCTTTGGAGAAATGTCTATTTAGTTCTTCTGCCCATTTCTTGATTTGGTTGTTTGTTTTGATGATACTAAGCCATATGAGCTGTTTGTAAATTTTGGAGACTAATCCCTTGTCGGTCACATCATTTGCAAATATTTTCAAGATTGACATGTATACACTGCTATATCTAAAATGTATAACCAACAAGAGTACTGTACAGCACAGGGAACTCTGTTCAATATTATGTAACAACCTAAATGGGAAAAGAATTTGAAAAAGAGTAGATACATGTATATGTATAACTGACTTTGCTGTACACCTGAAACTATCACAACATTACTAATCAACTATACTCCTATATGAAATAAAAAGTTATGAAAAGTAGGTGAGCTTTAATTCAAAATGTCACACGTCCTGCAAACTCTATCTCCCACCTCAAGTCTCTAAACATTAAAAAAAGATTTTTTAATAAAATTCAGTTTATCAATTGGAAAACTACAAGAGGTACTCTTCAATGTCAACCAAAGAGAATCCTAGAAAGAGAGAAAGCAGAGGTATTTGACTAAACAAGAAAGAACACAGTAGAAATCTCTTGCAAAAAGTGGAAGTGTCTCTAAGCATGACCTGAACATAAATCAGTTATATACTGAGCTCTGGGGCCAGCAACAGAGTGACTAGGTGGATACTTCAGTGAGAACAACCAGGTGGATTGATTTTTCAACATCTCTGCACCATATCAACAAAAACACCAAATATCAGTAACAGAGCCATTTGTTCCCAGGTGGGAACATACCTAGGAAAAGTAATAAGGTTCTGGAGACTGGTGACATTCAGAAAAAATGAGAAACTCATATGCTAAAAGAATAATAAAAATAACTGATATTGTATCCCATTCATGAAAACAGTCTTCCTGGCCCACTCCATCCTCCTATCCTTGACAGGAGTGTTTACTCTCCAGTTAGCCACAGTCCCCACCACTCAACCTACTTGTTCATTTTAGCAGCCCTGCCCCATAAGCATTTGCGTTGTGACCCCTGCATTGAAAGACTGATGAGCATTCTTTGTGTGGCCTTAAAATTTACAGTGAATTAAAATGGGCTCCAACAAAAACATCACATGCTTTTGTTTTGTTCAAGTAACAGGCTGAACTGCAAAGAGCCACATTGGATAAAATAACTGGCCTTAACCCTAAGGCTTTTCTAAATCAAAAACTTGATTTTCTGGGTCCAAAAATAACTGTATGATTCATTTAGCAATAAACAGAAAGGATTAATAGGAAGACTCTTAAACCTTCTGTAAAGATGGGCTTACCCATCTCCTGAAGAAGCATGTAGGGGAAAGCAGCAGATGTGATTAAACTGAAATAACTCTAAATTGTAGGAAATAGAATCTGGGTTATTTGAAAATCCATTTACCCAAGTCCCCAGTGTTTCTGTGCTCATGCGTTTTCTGAGCAATGACTTATCAACTGAAGTGCACCCTTTTAATAAATTATAAACTGCTGTTTGTATGAGACAAGACCTTATTTCTAACTCAAATAGCAACAAAAGTTCAGGGAACTCCTGCTGTCTGACTGTACACAGGACAGACGTTGAGAGTTCAGACTAGAGCAGTCAAATATTTTATGATATAGAGACTGATAACTAAAGAAACTTAAAGTAAATAAAATAAATTCAACAATATTCTGAAATTATGCCCAAATTAGAACACTACACAGGCAATCTACTAAATATCTGATTTTAAGATATTATGTACACTGAAAGAGTATAAGTCTAAAGATCTTGAAACTTAAAGAGGGAATCCTAGCAATAAAATTGTTTAATGACTTTCTCCATGAAGGTGAGAATACTAATACAATTTGTGCATACCTAACATTCTCAAATAAAGGTGAAAACTAAGCCATTCTCAATGCTATACAAAAGAAAAACATCATTATCCTTGAAGCCAATGTTGCTTCAGAGGACACAATAGCCATTGTAATTTAAAACAGATTTTTAGAAGCATCTAGAATGCACTAATATTCCCGCTATCTTAAAATTATATATATTTAAAAAACACATATTCATGAGCTTTGCTTCCAAAAAACTTCATGTGATAAAAATGCTCCTAAGTTCTTCAAAATTTAAAGCTATAACTTTGAAGAACTAATGTAGGTTGTACATATTAAAATGTTAATTTCACCTGAAGAAAATTTCTTTGGGAAAGAATTAAACAGTGAAGTTAAATAAACATTTCAGAAAACCCAGAAAATACTTATGGTCATTTACCAACATCATTTCATATGGAGATAATGTGATATAATGATAAAAATAACCAAAATTAGGAGGTAAAGCCACAAATTTTGTGGCTATTTTCCGTTCCATATTTCTGGGCAAGTCAATTCAACTTCTTCACAGTTCACTTTTCTCACTTTTTAAAGTTATTTTCAGGGTGAAATTTCCTTTAATTTCCAGTTAAGTAACTACTTGTAAGTATAAGTTTTGTACGTACATAAACCTGGCTAGGGTATTAGTTGGAGGCTGTCAATCTGTTGTTCCTTTTTCTTTTGCTTTGAAAGCTTTGTTTCCCATTCTGAGGTTGGTTTGTTGAGAGAAAATTTCTGGTGATGATTGTGTGGTGGGCCAATGTGCTGTTTGTGAACTTAACTCCTCTAGGTTTCACCCTAGAGTTGTTTCAGCCATCTTACATGTCTCGGTTTCTCCCTTTGATGGCCTAAGACTAACATGGATGGTTGGATCATAGAGTGGCCAGCTCTTATGCGTGTCCCTAGCCGAGCAAGTTTTTAATTAAAATGAGTAAGTTTCCCTATAGGGATGGCTGCACATTGTGAGGACTTGCCTCCACCACTCCTGCAAGTTTCTCAGTTACCTGAGAAAGCTGTTGCTGACCAGGAGGAGATGTCCCTTCTTTGGAGTGAGAAAGCTGTTGCTGATGAGGAGGAGATGTCCCTTCTTTGGAGCTGAAAGTTCTCATGAGGTATCTTCACTTTTATTCTAACAAACTCTATTAAAGTAGGAAATTCAAGGAAAAATGACAGGCTAATCTTCCACCCAATTACCAAGTCCAACTTTACTCAGTGCCTTTCAACTGAACAAAGCCTTCCCAGTCTTTCAACTGAGGATAACCCACTCAGTGTTTAAACTGAGCAAAACCTTCCCATGTCTTTCAACTGAAGATATTCCAAGTATACCTCTTCTTGAAACTAAGTTTCAAGGAAAACCTACTCCTCCAGGGAGAAGTTTAACATCACTGAATAAAACTTAGGATCATCAGTCAATAACAGGAGATCTGAGAGCCAGGAGAGACTCACCCAAATTCATCTGAACTTTCCAAAGAGACAGATGGACACTAAGGCCTCTGCTAGTACCAAGCTCTGGATGCTTGCAGAGTTCAGGTGAAGAAGAGAAATTTGCTCTAGGTCCCTCATTGGTCACCAAAACCTTTGACTCCAGTTTTCTCACTTTTAAAAGAGGAAGAGTAATGTCTGTCCTGAATATCTTGCAAGTTTTATAAGAAAAAACTCATAAAATACATACAAAATGTATTTTATGTACATTTTATGTACATTTATGGAAAATGAAAGTTGGATTATTTCCATAATTTTGATAACACTTACTCACGCTTCCAATCCATTTTTTTGGCTTCTCATTACCCAATATATTTTGGTATCCTAGGGAAATTCAAATGTCTTTTTTTACTTTCCCCCAAACTGTCACTTCCACTCAAGAGTCAGAGCTGTCTCTGACAATAAGACAATTATATAGTAATACATTTATTGAGTACCTAGAATGTGCCAGAATGAATATAGACTTATGTAGCTTTTCTATATGTGAGAAACTGCGTTCTAGGATCTTCCTATATATTAAATAATTAATATTGACAATAATCTTATAAGGAAGGTACTATAAGTAATCTATTTTACAAGTGAGGAGACTGGGCCAACAGATTTTAAAACTTGCCCAAATTCTTACAAATAGTAGGTGATAGAAACCAAATTTAAACATAGAGTGTCAGTGTCCTAATTAAACTGCCTCTCTCAGTGTCATTCAGACAAAAAAAATACAAACTCAGTACCTTCTGCATTGAGTCACCACTCTTTGATGTACTACACTCCCTTTGTACTGCATAATCCTAACTAGACACTAATAGATAACTTTAATCTTGCGAAGAGTTATGTAAAGGAAAGTTACGACCTGAATTCTAAAGATAAAGAAAGTTGAAGCTCAGAACAGTTACACAAATTGCTCAAAAACATGAGTCATATATAGGAAAGCAAAGACTCAACAATCAAGCTATGAGCCCAACATTGAACTGCCTATGATTTCCTTCTAAGAAAATTCCAAATGCTCATTACAAGCTCACACAAAACTGAGGCATGTGAGAGACTCAAGTCTTCTTAAGCTACGTACATATCAAATGATAAAAACAATGAAATATAAAGGATTTAGAGTAGAAATTGTAAATATATCAGAAAATCTGGTGTATGTCAAGAGTTTAATACTTTTCACATAATATCATGTCCCATTTAAAACAAGGTTCCAAAGGGATTTTTTTAGTACAATTTCATAAAAATTCTGATTTCTGATATCTAAGCTTTCCAAGCTAATAGCCTGGAAAACAAAATCCCAAATTGAAAATACTCAGAGTACTGAGGATCCAAACTGGTGTATTGTCACGTTCTTTACTTTGGGTTTTGTAAAGTGTGCATGATGTGTTTAATGACTACTTTTTTGGTAACGATTGAACAAAGTGGATCATTTCAAATAATCCTTTTAAGAATTTTTCCTTTGTGTCACAAAATTCAACTATTTTGCAGCCCTCCAAGTCTATACACAAATGTGAACATTAGCTTCAGTTTTTATAATGTTAGGCAATTTTTAGAATTATAAAGCTGGTAAAAACGATAATAGTGTAGAACGAGACCTTAAAGATGACAGAGGAGTAAAACGTGGAGATCACCTTCTTCCCAACAAATACATCAAAAATACATTTACATGTGGAACAACTCCTACAGACCACCTACTGAACACTGGCAGAAGACCTCGCACTTCCCAAAAGGCAAGAAACTCCCCACTTACCTGGGTAGGGCAAAAGATAAAAAGGAAAAACAGAGACAAAAGAATAGGGATGGAACCTGCATCTATGGGAGAGAGCTGTGAAGGAGGAAAAGTTTCCACACACTAGGAAGGTCCTTCACTGGTGGAGACAGGAGAGTGTGTGGGGGGAAGTTTCAGAACCACAGAGGAGAGCACAGCAACAGAGGTGCAGACGGCAAAGCAGAAAGATCACCGCACAGAGGATTGGTGCCGACCAGCACTCACCAGCACAAGAGGTTTGTCTGCTCACCCACTGGGGCAGGTAGGGGCTAGGAGCTGAGGCTCAGGCTTCGAAGGACAGATCCCAGGGAGAGGAATAGTGTTGGCTGCGTGAACACAGCCTGAAGCTGGCTAGTGCACCAGAGCTAGCTGAGAGGGAGTCCGGGAAAATTCTGGACCTGCCTATGAGGCAAAAGACCATTGTTTCAGGGTGAGCAAGTAGAGGGGATTCAGAGCACCACCTAAAGGAGCTCCAGAGATGGGCATGAGCCTAGGCTGACTGTGCAGCCCATCACTGCCAGGGTCCTGTGATCCAAGGACAACTTCCCTGGGAGAATATACAGTGCACTTCAGGCTGTTGCAACGTCATGGTGACCTCTGCCACTGCAGGCTCACCCTGCATTCCATACCCCTCCCACCCCCCGGCCTGAGTGATCCAGAGCCCACTAATCATCTGCTACTTTAAATCCGTCCTGTCTGGATGAAGAACAGATGCCCTCAGGTGACCTACATACAGAGGCGGGGTCAAATCCAAAGTTGAACCCCAGAAGCTGTGCAAACAAAGAAGAGAAAGGAAAATTTCTCCCACCAGCCTCATGAGCAGCAGATTAAATCTCCAGAGTCAAGTTGAGGTACTTTGCATCTGTAGAATACCTGAATAGAAAATGAAGCAACCCAAAATGAGGTGGTAGACTTTGGGAGCAACTACAGACTTGGGGTTTCCTGTCTGTGGCTGACTTGTTTCTGATTTTTTATGTTTATCTTAGTATAGTTGTTAGTGCTTGTTATCATTAGTCAATTTGTTTATTGCTTTGGAAGCCCTCTTCTTTTTTTTATTACTCTTTTATTTTAATATTTTTTTATTTTAATAATTTTATTGTATTTTTTTAAAGTTTCATTATATTTTTCTCTTTCTTTTTTTCCTCCCTTTTCTTCTGAGCCATGTGGTTGACAAGATCTGGGTGATCTGGCCTGGTGCCAGGCCTGAGCCTCTGAGGTGGGAGAGCCAAGTTCAGGACATTGCACCACCAAGGACCTCCCAGCCCAAAGTAATACCAATCAGTGAGAGCTCTCCCAGAGATCTCCATCTCAACACTAAGACCCTGCTCCACTCAGTGGTCAGCAGCTCCAGTGCTGGATTCCCCATGCCAAATAACTAGCAAGACAGGAACACAACACCACCGATTAGTGGAGAGACTGCCAAAAATCATACTAAGCTAACAGACACCCCAAACACACCACAGAATGCAGCCCTGCCCACCAGAAAGACAAGATCCAGAACAACTCACCAGAACACAGGCACCAGTCCCCTCCACTGGAAAGCCTACACAAGCAACTGAACAAATTTTACCCACTGGTGGGAGACACCAAAAACAATGTGAACTATGGACCTGCAGCCTGTGAAAAGCAGACCCCAAACACAGTATGTTAAAAAAAATGGGAAGACAGAGAATTATGCAACTGATGAAGGAGCAAGGTAAAAACCACCAGACAAACAAATGAAGAGGAAATAGGCAGTCTACCTGAAAAAGAATTCAGAATAATGATAGTAAAGATCATCCAAAATCTTGGAAATAGAATGGCGTAAATAGGAGAAATGTTTAACAGGGACCTAGAAGAAATAAAGAGCAAACAAACAATGATGAACAACAAAATAAATGAAATTAAATATTCTCTAGAAGGAATCAATAGCAGAATAACTGAGGCAGAAAAACATATAAGTGACCTTAAGACAAAACAGTGAAAATAACTACTGCAGAGTAGAATAAAGAAAAAAGAATGGAAAAACTGAGAACAGTCTAAGAGACTTCTGGGACAACATTAAACACACCAACAATCAAGTTATAGGGGTCCCAGAAGAAGAGGAGAAAAAGAAAGGGTCTGAGAAAATACTTAAAGTAGTTTGAAAACTTCCCTAACATGGGAAAAGAAATAGTCAATCAAGTCTAGGAAGCACAGAGACTCCCATATAGGATAAATCCAAGGAGGAACATGACAAGATACATATTAATCAAACTATCAAAAATTAAATACAAAGAAAATATATTAAAAGCAGCAAAGGAAAAGCAACAAATAACATACAAGGGAATCCCCACTAGGTTAACAGCTAAATTTTCAGCAGAAACTCTGCAAGCCAGAAGGGAGTGGAAAGAAATATTTAAAGTGATGAAAGGGAAAAACCTAAACCAAGATTACTCTATCCCGTAAGGATCTCATTTAGATTATATGGAGAAATGAATACCTTTACAGAGAAGAAAAAGTTAAGACAACTCAGCACCACCAAACCAGCTTTACAACAGAAGCTAAAGGAATTTCTCTAGGAAGGAAAAACAAGAGAAGGAAAAGGCCTATGAAAACAAACCCAAAACAATTAAGAAAATGGTAATAGGAAGATACATATTGATAATTACCTTAGATGTAAATGAATGAAATGTTCCCACCAAAAGACATAGACTGTCTGAATGGATACAAAAACAAGACCCATATACATGCTGTCTACAAGAGACCCACCTCAGGCCTAGGGACACATACAGAATGAAAGTGACGGGATAGATATTCCGTGCAAATGGAAACCAAAAGAAAGCTGGAGCAGCAGTTCTCATATCAGACAAAATAGACATTAAAATAATGACTACTACAAGAGACAAAGAAGGACAATACAAAATGATCAAGGGATCATCCAAGAAGAAGATACAACAATTGTAAATATTTATGCAGCCAACATAGGAGCACCTCATTACATAAAGCAAATGCAAACAGCCACAAAAGGGGAAATCAAACTATCGCAATAATAGCAGGGAATGTTAACACCCCACACTCACCAATGGACAGATCTACAAAAATGAAAGTAAATAAGGAAACACAGCATTAAATGACACATTAAACAAGGTGGACTTAATTGATATCTATAGGACATTCCATCCAAAAACAACAGAATACACTTCCTTCTCAAGTGCTCATACAACATTCTCCAGTATAGATCATATCTTGGGTCACAAATCAAGCCTTGGTAAATTTAAGAAAATTGAACTCATATCAAGTAGCTTTCCTGACCACAATGCTATCAGACCAGATCTCAATTAAAGGAAAAAAATGTAAAAAATACAAACACATGGAGGCTAAACAATACTCTCCTGAATAACTAAGAAATCACTGAATAAATCAAAGAGGAAATCAAAAAAATACCTAGAAACAAATGACAATGAAAACACGATGACGCAAAACCTGTGAGATGCAGCAAAAGCAGTTCTAAGGGGTAAGTTTATAGCTATACAATCCTACCTCAAGAAACAAAAAAAAATCTCAAATAAGTAACCTAACCTTATACCTAAAGCAATTAGGGAAAGAAGAAGAAGAAAAAAAAACCCCAAACTTAGCAGAAGGAAAGAAATCATAAAGATCAGAGCAGAAAGAAATAAAAAGAAGTAAAGAAAACAATAGCAAAGATCAATAAAACTAAAAGCTGGTTCTCTGAGAAGATAAACAAAATTGATAAACCATTAGCCAGACTCATCAAGAAGGAAGGGGAGAAGACTCAAATCAACAGAATTAGAAATGAAAAATGAGAACTTTCTGACACTGCAGAGAAACAAAGGATCATGAGAGATTATTACAAGCAACTATATGCCAATAAAATGGACAACCTGGAAGAAATGGACAGTCTTAGAAAAGCACAACCTTCTGAGACTGAACCAGGAAGAAATAGAAAAAATAAACAGACAAACACAAGCACTGAAATTTACACTGTGATTAAAATTCTTCCAACAAACAAAAGCCCAGGACCAGATGGCTTCAAAGGCGAATTATATCAAACATTTAGAGAAGAGCTAACACCTATCCTTCTCAAAGTCTTCTAAAATATAGCAAAGGGAGGAACACTCCCAAACTCATTCTATGAGACCACCATCACCCTGATATCAAAACCAGACAAAGATGTCACAAAAAAAGAATACTACAGGCCAATATCACTGATGAACATAGATGCAAAAATCCTCAACAAAATACTAACAAATAGAATCTGACAGCACATTAGAAGGATCTACACCACGATCAAGTGGGGTTTACCCTAGGAATGCAAGGATTCTCCAATATATGCAAATCAATCAATGTGATAAACCATATTAACAAATTGAAGGATACAAACCATATGATCATCTCAGTAGATGAAGAAAAAGCTTTCAACAAAATTCAGCACCCATTTATGATAAAAACTCTGCAGAAAGTAAGCATAGAGGGAACTTACCTCAACATAAAAAAGGCTATTTATGACAAACCAACAGCCAACTCATTCTCAATGGTGAAAAACTGAAACCATTTGCTCTAAGATATGGAAGAAGACAAGGTTGCCCACCCTCACCACTATTACTCAACACAGTTTTGGAAGTTTTAGCCACAGCACTCAGAGAAGAAAAAGCAATAAAGGGAATCCAAATTGGAAGAGAAGACATAAAACAGTCACTGTTTGCAGATGACGTGATACTATACATAGAGACTCCTAAAGATGCTGCCAGAAATCTATTAGTGTTAATCAATGAATCTGGTAATGTAGCAGGATACAAAATTAATGCACAGAAGTCTCTTGCATTTCTATACACTAATGATGAAAAATTTGAAAGAGAAATTAAGGAAACTCTCTCATTTACCATTGCAAAAGAAAGAATGAAAAACCTAGGAATAAACTTACCTAAGGAGACCAAAGACATGTGTGAAGAAAACTATAAGACACTGATGAAAGAAATTAAAGATGAAACAAACAGTTGGAGAGATATACCATGCTCTTGGATGGGAAGAATCAACATTGTGAATACGGCTATACTATCCAAAGCAATCCACAGTTTCAATGCAATCTCTAACAAACTACCACTGGCATTTTTCACAGAACTGGAAGAAAAAATTTCACAATTTGTATGGAAACACAAAAGACCCCGAATAGCCAAAGCAATCTTGAGAAAGAACAATGCAGTTGGAGGAATCAGGCTCCCTGACTTCAGACTATACTACAAAGCTACAGTAATCAAGACAGTATGGTACTGGCACAAAGACAGAAATATAGATCAATGGAACAGGATAGAAAGCCCAGAGATAAAACCACACACATATGGTCACCTTATCTTTGATAAAGAAGGCAAGAATATACAATGGACAAAAGACATCCTCTTCAATAAGTGGTGCTGGGAAAACTGGACAGCTACGGGTAAAAGAATGAATTTAGAACACTCCCTAACACCATATATAAAAATAAACTTGAAATGGGTTAAAGGCCTAAATGTAAGGCCAGACACTATAAAACTCTTAGAAGAAAACATAGGCAGAACACTCTATGACATAAATCACAGCAAGATCCTTTTTGACCCACCTCCTAGAGAAATGGAAACAAAAACAATAATAAACAAGTGGGACCTAATGAAACTTAAAAGTTTTTTCACAGCAAAGGAAACCATAAACAAGACGAAAAGACAATCCTCAGAATGGGAAAAAAATATTTGGAAATGAATCAATGGACAAAGGATTATCTTCAAAATATACAAGCAGCACATGTAGCTCAATATCAAAAAATCAAATCCAAAAATGGACATAAGACCTAAATAGACATTTCTCCAAAGAAGATATACAGATTACCAACAAACACATGAAAAGATGCTCAACATCACTAATCATTAGAGAAAAGCAAATCAAAATTACAATGAGGTATGACCTCACACCATTCAGAATGGCCATCAACAAAAGGTCTATGAACAATAAATGCTGGAGAGAGTGTGGGGAAAACAAAGCCTCTTGCACTGTTGATGGGAATGTAAATTGATACAGCCAGTATGGAGAACAGTATGGAGGTTCCTTACAAGGATAAAAATAGAACTATCATATGACCCAGCAATCCCACTACTGGGCATATACCCTGAGAAAACCATAATTCAAAAAGAGTCATGTAGGGCTTCCCTGGTGGTGCTGTGGTTGAGAATCTGCCTGCCAATGCAGGGGACATGGGTTCGAGCCCTGGTCCAGGAAGATCCCACATGCCACGGAGCGGCTGGGCCCGTGAGCCATGGCTGCTGAGCCTGTGCGTCTGGAGCCTGTGCTCTGCAATGAGAGAGGCCACAACAGTGAGAGGCCCACGTACCGAAAAAAAAAAAAAAAGAGTCATGTACCACAATGTTCACTGCAGCAATATTTACATTAGCCAGGACATAGAAGCATCCTAAGTGTCCATCAAAAGATGAATGGATGAAGAAGATGTGGCACACATTTACAATGGAATGTTGCTCAGCCATAAAAAGAAACGAGATTGAGTTATTTGTATTGAGGTGGATGAATCTAGAGTATGTCATACAGAGTGAAATAGAAAGAGTAAAACAAATACCGTATGCTAACACATATATATGGAGTAAAAAAATAAATGTTTCTGTTGAACCTAGGGGCAGGACAGGAATAAAGACGCAGCTGTACAGAATGGAGTTGAAGACACATGAAGGGGAAGGGTAAGCTGTGACAAAGTGAGAGAGTAGCATTGACATATATACACTACCAAATGTAAAATTGATAGCTAGTGGGAAGCAGCTGCATAGCACAGGGAGATCAGCTCGGTGTTTTGTGACCACCTGGAGGGGTGAGATAGGGAGAGTGGGAGGGAGATGCAAAGCAAGAGGGAGGTGATATGGGGATATATGCATACATATAGCTGATTCACTTTGTTACACAGCAGAAACTAACACAATCTTGTAAAGCAATTATACGCCAATAAATATGTTTTTAAAAAAAGATAGTAGTGTAAATTCTCCTCCCAAACTATCTGCCTTTTTCCCTTTTCTGAATTTCCATTTTAAAGGGATATCTAAGGAAGAGGAAATCAGAGCAAAACTTTAATGTAAAGAGCAGAGAATTTACACATTTTTTCACATACATCTTTCAGAATATATCTGAGAAGGAACAGATTAGCAAAGCCTTAAAGTAATTAAGATTAAAATTTTTTAAATTTCAAATGTCAAATATTTTAAAGTAATTCACTAATTATCTAATAAAAGGTGGAGTTCATTCACAGATATCCTTGCCATATATATTTTGGATAAATCCTTTTTCTCTGTAAACTTGTTCTTAGGAAATTTTGCTTTCTGGCTTTCCTACTGCTAGGAAGTAGGACCGATTAGTGAGAAAAATGGTGAGTTTAAAATTCCTAGCAAATTGCTTACATATTGACTGCTGTTATGCCTCTCAAATTCTCCCTTTGTATAAAAATTTTTGTAAAAAACAGGCTGTATTCGTCTTCCCTGTTGGCACAGTGTTTGGGACTCTGTACTGCCAGTGCAGGGGGCCCGGGTTTGATCCCTGGTTCAAGAGCTAGATCCCACATGCATGCCGCAAATATGAGTTCACTTACCACAACAGAGGAGCTCTCAAGCCACAACTAAGGAGCCCATGAGCCTCAACTAAGGAACTCACCTGCCACAGCTAAGACCCAAAGCAACCAAATAAATAAACAGATAAATTAAATAAATTAATTTATTTTAAAAAAAGAGGCTGTATGTTATCCTGGGATTTAGTCACATGATTTTATTTCCCTTTGGACAGCTCAGTGAATTTCTTTCCACACTTATTACATTCTCCACAGAAGAAGTCAGTGATTTCATAGAGTGCGTTAGGCATAGTAGAGGACTCTGTTCGAATAAATATTTTTCTTAGCAATTTTTAAACTTACTTTGGAAAACAGGCAAAATTTTGATGAATTTACCTTAACATTACAACAAAGAAAAAATGAGGTAACAGATGATAATTAGGTTGAAAATTATGCTTCCAAAAGCCTGACTCTATATTATGGGAAACAAATTCCTGTAGTCAAGAGAAATGAAAATTGCCCCACCCTAAAGTAGAAGTTACCCCTCCATCCTAAGTATCCTGGATTTCCCTGATGCTGCACTGGTAGCATCAGATTTCTTGCCCAAACTGATGCACACAACATTAACCAATAGAAACATAATGCAAGCCACAAATATAAGCCACATATGTAATTTTTTCCATTCCTTGCTCATTTTTGGAAGTATAGTTGATGTATGATATTATGTTAGTTTTAGATGTACAACATAGTCATTCAACATTCTCAATACATTATGAAATAATCACCACAGTAATTCTAGTAACCATTTGTCCCCTTACAAAGTTATTACATTATTGTTGGCCATATTCCTTATGCTGTATATTATTACATCCCTGTGATTTACTTATATTATAACTGGAAGTTTGCACCTCTTAATCTTCTTTATTTTTCCCCACCCACAACCACCTCACCTCTGGCCAACACCAGTTTGTTCTTTATATCTAAGAGTCTGTTTTCTTTTTGTTTTATTCATTTTATTTTTTATATTCCACATATAAGTGAAATCTGTTTCTGTCTTATTTCACTTAGCTTAATACCCTCTAGATCTATCCATTTTGTCACAAATGACAAGATTTCCTTCTTCTTTGTGGCTGAGAAGTATTCCATTGTGTATATATATATACAATGTGGTATATATATATACCACATATTCTTTATCCATTTATCCCTTGATGAACACTAGGTGGCTTCCAAATCTTGGCTATTATAAATAGTGCTGGCATGAACATAGGGATACATATATCTTTTTGAATTGGTGGTTTTGTTTTCTTTAGTTAAATACCCAGAATTGGAATTGATAGAATGTATGGTAATTCTACTGTTATGAAATCATACTGTTTACAATAGTGGTTGTACCAATTTACATTCTCACCAACAATGCATGAGGATTCTTTTTCTCCACATCCTTGCCAACATTTGTTATTCGTCTTTTTGATGACAGCCATTCTGACAAGTGTGAAGTGATATCTTGTTGTGGTTTTTATTTGCATTTTCCTGATAATTTGTGATTTTTGAGCATTTTTTCATGTTTCTGTTGGCCCTCTGTATGTGTTCTTTGGAAAAATGTCTATTCAGATAAATGTCTGCCCATTTTTAAATTGGATTATTTGTTTTTCGATGTTGAGTTGTATGAGTTTTTTACATATATTGGATATTAACTCCTTATCAGATATATAATTTGCAAGTATTTTCTTGCATTCAGTAAGTTGCCTTTTTTTGTTGATGTTTTCCTTCACTGTGCAAAAATGTTTTCATTTTATGTATTCTCATTTGTTTATTTTTGCTTGTTTCCATTGTCTGAGGAGACATATCCAAAAATATAGCTGAAAGTGACATCAAAGAGCATATTATATATGTTTTCTTCTAGGAGTGTTATGGTTTCAGGTCTTAAATTTAATCCATTTTGAGTTTATTTTTGTATAAGGTGTAAGAAAGTGGTTCAGTTTCATTCTTGTGCATGTAGCTATTCAGTTTTTCCAACATCATTTATTGAAGAGGCTGTCTTTTCCTCATTGTGTATCCTTGCCTTCTTTGTCATAAATTAACTGACCATATAAGTGTGGTTTTATTTGGGGGCTCTCTATTCTGCTTTATTTGTCTATGTCTGTTTTTGTGCCAGTACTGTACTATTTTGATTAACATAGCTTTGTAGTATAGATTGAAATCAGGAAGCATGATGCCTCCAATTTTGTCCATCTTTCTGAAGATTGCCTTGACTATTCAGGGTCCTTTGTGTTTCCATACAAATTTTAGGATTATTTGTTCTAGCCTCTGGTAAATACCACTGGTATTTTGATAGGAGTTGCATTGAGTCTGTAGATTACCTTGAGTAGTATATACATCTTCACAATTTCTTCCAATCCATGAGCACAGTATATCTTCCACTGATTTGTGTCTTCTTCAATTTCTTTCACCAATGTCTCATAGTTTTTAGAGCACAGATCACTCATTTCCTTGGTTCAATTTACTCCTAGGTTTTTTATTCTTTTTGATGCAATTGTAAATGTGATAGTTTTCTTAATTTCTATTTTTGGTAGATTATTATTAGTGTATAGAAATGCAACAGATTTCTGTATGTCAACTTTGTATCCTGCAAATGTACTGTATTCATTTATTAGTTCTGATAGTTTTTTGGTGGAGTCTTTAGAGTTTTCTTCATATTGAATTATGTCATCTGCAAAGAGTGACAGTTTACTTCTTCCTTTCCACTTTGGACCTTTTATTTCTTTTTGTTGAATAAAAGTGTCATCCTTGTCTTGTTTCTGATCTTAGAGAAAATCCTCTGAGCTTTTCATAATTGAGTATGACATTCACTGTAAGTTTGTCTTATATGGCCTTTATTATGTTGAAATATGTTTCCTCTAGGCCCACTTTCTTGAGAATTTTAATCATAAATGGATGTTGAATTTTGTCAAAAAAAATCTTTTTCTGACACCATTGAGATGATCATGTGATTTTTTTCCCTTTGTATTCTTAAGGTGGTGTATCTCATTGATCGATTTGCTAATATTGAACTATCTTTGCATCAGTGGGTAAATACCACTTGATCATGGTGTATGATCCTTTTAATGTAGTGTTGATTTTGACTTGCTAATACTTTGTTGAGGATTTTTACACCTATGTTCATCAGGAATATTAGCTTGTAATTTTATTTTCTTTTTTGTGGTGCTTTTGTCTGGTTTTGATATCAGAGTGATTTTGACCTCATAGAATGCATTTGGAAGAGTTGCCTCCTCTGAAATTTTTTTGGAGTAATTTGAAAAAGATAAGTGTTAGCTCTTCTTTAAATGGTTGGTAGAATTCACCTGTGAAGTCATCAAATCCTGGACTTTCGTTTGTTGGAAATTTCTTGATTATTGATTCAATTATTACTAGTAATTTGTCTTTTCATATTTTCTTTTTTTATTGAAGTGTAGTTAATTTACAATGTTGTTTTAGTTCCTTGTGTACAGCAAAATGATATGTGTGAATATATATATATATTCTTTTGCATATTTTTTCATTATAGTTTATTATGAAATATTGAATATAGTTTCCTGTGTTATACAGTAGGATCTTGTTGTTTTTATCTATTTTATACATAGTAGTTTATATCTGCTAATCCCAAACTACTAATTTATCCCTCCCAACCCTCCCCTACCCCAATTCTGTTCATATTTTCTACTTCTTCCTGATTCAGTCTCAGGAGACTGTACATTCCCAGGAATTTTCCATTTCTTCTAGGTTGTCCATTTTATTGGAGTATTGTTTGTAGTGCTCTCTTATGATCCTTTGTATTTCTGTCATGTCCTTTGTAGCTTCTTCTCTTTTATTTCTGATTTTATTTATTTGGGATCTCTCTTTTTCTTGATGAATCTGGCTAAATGTTTATCAATTTGGTTTATCTTTTTAAAGATTAGCTTCATTGATATTTTCTATTGCTTTTAGTCTCTGTTTCATTTATTTCCCATATAATTTTTACTGTTTCCTTTCTTCTGCTAACTTTGGGTTTTGTTTCTTTTTTCTAGTTCATTTAGGTGTAAAGTTCGATTGCTTATTTTTCTTGTTTCCTGAGTTAGGTTTCTATCACTATAAACTTCCTTCTTAGAACAGCTTTTTCTGCTTCCCATAGAATTTGAATTTACATTTTCACTTGATCTGGGTACTTTTTTATTTCCTCTTTGATTTATTCAGTGACCCATTGCTTGATTAGTAGCATTTTTTTAGACTCCATGTTTTTGTGGGGTTTTTTTCCTTTGAGTTGATTCTAGTATTTCTTACAGTGTTATGTTCAGAAAAGACACTTGACGTGGTTTCAACATTATTAAATTTATTGAGACTTGTGTGGCTGGAATGTGATCTATCCTAGAGACAGTTTCATGTACACTTAAAAAGAATGTGTTGTCTGCTACCTTTGGATGAATGTTCTATGTATATCTATTAAGTCTATTTGACTAATGTGTCATTTACAGCCAGAGTTTCCTCATTTTATTTTCTATCTGGATGATCTGTTCATTGATGTAAGTGGGGTGTTAAAGTTCCATACTATTGTTGTACTACTTTTAATTTCTCTCTTTATGTCTGTAAATATTTGCTTTATGTATTTAGGTGCTCCTATGTTGGGTACATGTATATTTACAAGTGTTATGTAATCTTGTTTTATTGATCTCTTCACCTTTATGCCATGTCCTCATTTGTCTCCTGTTACAGTCTTTGTTTCAAAGTGTATTTTGTCTGATATAAGTATTGCTACTTCAGCTTTCTTTTCATTTCCATTGCATGGAATACCTTTTTCCATCCTTTCACTTTCAGTCCATGTGTGTCTCTAGATCTGAAGTGAATCTCTTGTAAGCAGCACATATACAGGTATTTATTTTGTATCTATTCAGCCAGTCTGTCTTTTGGTTGGAGTATTTAGTCCATTTACATTTAAGGTAATAATTGATAGGTATGCACTTATTGTCAGCTTGTTAATTGTTTTCTGGTTGTTTTTGTAGCTCTTCTCTGTTCCTTTCTTCCTCTCTTGCTCTCTTCCCTTGTGATTTGATGACTATCTTTACATCACAGTTAGATTTTTTTCTCTTTTTTGTGTCTATCTGTTATGGTGGGATTTTTTGGTCACCATGAAGTTCATATATTACAAGCTATGTATATAACAACTTATGTATATGTGTCTAATTTATGTTGATGATCTCTTAAGTTTGAACAAATTCTAACAGCCCTACATTTTTACTCCCTCCTCTCAGTTTTTTACATCATATTTGACATCATTTTTTGGTCTGTGTCCCTTAACTACTTGTTGTAGATATAGATGATTTTACTACTTTTGTCTTTTAGCCTTCCTGCTAGCTTTATAAGTGGTTGATCCAGTACCTTTAATATATGATTGCCTTTACCAGTGACATTTTTTTCTGACATACTATTTTTTTTTTTTTTTTGCAGTACGCAGGCCTCTCACTGTTGAGGCCTCTCCTGTTGTGGAGCACAGGCTCCGGATGCGCAGGCTCAGCAGCCATGGCTCACAGGCCCAGCCGCTCCGCGGCATGTGGGATCCTCCCGGACCGGGGCACGAACCCGTGTCCCCTGCATAGGCAGGTGGGCTCTCAACCACCGTGCCACCAGGGAAGCCCCTGACATACTTTTAAAATTTCTAAGGAATTCTCTGGTGGTCCAGTGGTTAGGACTCAGTGCTTTCACTCACAGGGCCCGTGTTCAATCCCTGATTGGGGAACTAAGATTCTGCAAACTGCACAGTGTGGGAAAAAAAAAATTCTATTTGTGGACTTTCTTTAGAACTTTGAGAAATCCCTTTAATATTTATTGTAAGTCTAGTGTAGTGGTGATAAACTATTTTAGTTTTGCTTGTCTGTAAAACTCTTTATTTCTCCTTCAATTCTGAATGATAACTGTGCTGGGTAGAGTATTATTTGTTGTAGGTTTCTTCCTTCTATCACTTTGAATATATTATGCCACTCTCTTCTAGCCTGTAAAGTTTCTGTTGAAAAGTCAGCTTATAGTCTTATGGAAATTTTCTTGTACATGACTAATTGGTTTTCTTCTGTGCTTTTAAGATTTTCTCTTTATCTTTAATATTTACCATTTTAATTATAATGTCTCAGTGGACCTCTGGGTCCATCTTGCCAGGGACTCTCTGTGCTTTCTGGACCTGCATGTCTGTTTTCTTCTCCAGGATAGGGAAATTTTCAGCTATTATTTCTTTAAATGAGTTCTCTGCCTCTTTCTCTCTCTCTTCCCTTTTTGGGAACCCTACAATTGAGAATGTTAGTACATTTGATGTTGTCTCAGAAGTCCATTAAACTATCCTCATATTTTTAAAATTATTTTTTCTTTTTTTTTCTTTTCAGCTGGATGATTTCCATTTCTGTGTCTTTCAGATTGTTAATCCATTCCTCTGTATCACTTAATCTACAGTTGACTACATTTAGTGTATTTCTTAAATTTCAGTTATTGTATTCTTTAGCTCTGATTGCTTCTTTTTTATATATTTGAAGTCTTTTTTGATGTTCTCACTGTGTTCATTCATTCTTCTCCTGAGTTTGTTGTGCATCTTTATGATCATTATCTTCAACTCTTTATTAGGTAGATTGCCTATCTCCATTTTGCTTAGTTCTTTTTTATGAACTTTTGTTCTTTCATTTGAAACATATTACTCTTCTTCTCAGTTTACATAATTCACTGTGTTTATTTCTATATATTAAGTAGGTCTGTTAGGTCTCTCCATCTTGGAGAAGTGACCTTATTTGGGAAGAGTCCTATGGGGCCAAGATCAGAGTCCCCTCTGGCCATCAGAGCTAGATGCTCCAGGGATGTCCCCTATGTGTTCTGCATGCACCCATCTGTTGTGGTGGACCAACTATGTGATAGTAAGCAGGGCTGGACCCTGGCCCAACTGGCTGTGAGACCCTGCTTCATGCAGTTTCTGTGGGTTTACCAGTGGGTGGGGCAAGATTCTTGGTTTGCTGTTTGCAAGGTGTGGCAATGTATATAACTCCTGAAGCCATGCTGATGGGTTGGTTAGGCCCCCAGCACTAAGAGTCTAGAGGGAGGATTCTAAAATTGTGCCTGCCAGCTCCAGTGTCAGCTTGGTAGAACAAGATCACAAAAATGCTTCCTGACATTATCTCATTCCCCAAGGGATTATCAGCTGCCTTCTGATCAGCAAGTGGTTCTGACCCGGGCACATTTCAAACTACTGTCTCTGTGATGGGTCTTAGAACATGTGAGATTTTGTGCATGCCCTTTAGGAGTGAAATCTCAGTTTCCTACAGCTCTCCTGAACACAAGCCCTTTGGTTTCCAAAGCCAGATGTTTTGGAGGTTCATCCTGTTGTAGGGTCCCTGGGCTGGAGACCTGATGTGGGGCTCATACCCCTTCTCAGCTGTGATATCCTTCTTGCTTGTGGATCACCAATCAGGGTATGGGTCCTGACTAGACTGCATCTGCACCCCTTTTACCCATGTCACTGTGACTTCTCTATATCTTTAGTTGTGGAAAATCTTTTCTACTATTCTTCGGGCCATTCTCCAAGATAGTTGCTCTGCAGGTATATGTAATTTTGATGTACTCATGAGAGGAGATGAGCTCAGGATCTTCCTATTCCACTATCCTAATCCCTTCCCTTAAGCCACATATATAATTTCATATTTTCTAGTACTACATTTTTAAAAGAAAAAAACAGGTTAATTTAATTTTAGTAATATATTTATTTAATATCCAAAATACTATCATTTCAACATGAAATCCATATAAAGTAGTATTTTATTACTATTAACACATTAATTATAAATATTAATTAATATAACAATAATAATAGTGTTACTAGTATTAAATTAGCATGAAATATTATTAGAATATAATATTAATAATGTACTAGTTACTAATATTACATTTTTGGTACTAAGTCTTCAAGCATGTCTCAATTCAATCTGGACACATTTTCAGTGTTCAGTGCCACATGAGACTGGTGACTGTCATATTGAGTGGCATAAGACCCAATGGCTCTCTTTATAAAACTTATGATGTCAGGCCATTTCCAAGGTCAATTAAATCAGAATCTCTGGGAGTCCCTCACCTCACATCAATCTTTTTCAAAACCAGGTGAATACAGTGAACAGCAACATTGACAAGTCAGTGGCCTGGAAAATGCCTACCACAGACTGACATCACTTAGCAATCTTTCTCTCAGTTTCAGAATTCTGGTTTGAATATTCTTTAATTTTTTTCCCCTTTGAAATGAGTACCTGAAATGGAGAAAGAAAAGAGTTACAATTGACATTCTAATCACTGTGTCACTTTCCAGCAAAACTGGTATCATGTACACATAAACAGTTAATTTTATCTCCATCACCTCACAGTACCATTGTATTTCAGGCAGACAAACATTTACAATGGTAATAATAACACTGGTAAAAGACAGTGTTAACTTAAGTCACTGGTTGAATCCTGTGGGCATAAGTGTGGGAAATAAACCTTTTTATTATGGAAAATCTCCACCTGTGAATACTGAGAAACAGGTTAGTCTGGCAACACAGAATTTTCTCCCAGAATGTTTGTCAAGTGTACTTGTGCCACATTGACCCCTGTTCCTCCTTTTCTGAGTCTGCTGCCTGCCGGGAATCACTCCTGGCCTTAGACACTTAGAAAAGCAGGTCTCTGAACCAAAAAAGCATTTAGGTAGCCAAGCACCAAATGCAGTGCTAGCTTCTGAGAATCTGAGTAGCTCTTGGAGGTCTTAGCATTTCCCTGCATTTAGCTCCATTCTAGAAAAATTTAGGCAAGCAGGAAATGTATCAGACTGATTTAGAAAGGCAGTCTTCATAAACTATATATTAAGCATGTTGAAGTCTGCTATATGCTTAAAGCCAAAGCTAGAAATTGCATCTACTAGCATTTTAAGAGGTACATGTTAAGGATCCAGTGAGACAGGAAAGCTAAGTGATCCATGTCATGTCACAGAGCTACTTAGAGTCTCAGAAAGGGGAATAAGAATCAGTTCCTCTGATGCCTGACCCACTTCTCTTGCCACTAACAAATTACAGTTTCATAAAGTCTGATTCCTATCCTTTATACTCCAGATGAAAGTGGAAATTGGTAGTCCTTTTTCAGAGGAAGAATATTAGCAATATCTATCAAAATTTTAAATAAGTATATTCTTGACTCACTCATTTCACCTATAATAATGTACCCTACAGAAGCATACATGTGTCCAAAGACATCTGAACAAGAATGTTTGTTGCTACATTCTCTGTGATAATGAAACATTGAAATGAATTTAAATGTCAATCAGTTCAGCTTTAAAAAAGAATAATGGTTAAAACACCAAAGACAAAATTCATGAAAGAAAGAATTGATAAGCTGGACTTCATTAAAATTAGAAACTTCTGCTTGGCTAAAGACAATTCAAGACTGGGAGAAAATATTTGGAAAGACACATCTATTAAAGTACTGTTATCCAAAATATACAGAGAACTCTTAAAACTCAACAACAAGAAAATAAACAACCCAATTTAAAAATGATCCAAATACCTTAACAGATGCCTCACCAAAAAAAGATATATAGATGGTACATAAGAATCTGAAAAAATGTTCCATATTATATGTCATTAGGGAAATGTCAATTAAAATGATAAGATATCATTATACACCTATTAGAATGTCCCAAAATCTGGAACACTGGCAAAAGCAAATATTGACAAGATGTGAAGGACAGGAAATATCATTCATTGCTAGTGAGAATGCAAAATGGTACAGCTACTTTGGAAGACAGTTTGGCAGTTTTTTACAGAACTAAACATACTCTTACCATATGATCCAGCAAATGTGCATTTTGGTATTTACCCAAAGGAGTTGAAAACTTATGTCCACACAAAAAATCTGCACGTAGATATTTATAACAACTTTATTCATAATTGTAAAACCTTGGAAACCACCAAAACAGCCTTCAGTGGATGAATGGATAAATAAACTGTGGTACAACAAGGTAATGCATTATTATTCAGTGATAAAAAGAAATAAGCTATCAAGTCATGAAAAGACATGAAGGAATCTTGAAAAGATATTACCAAGTGAAAGAAATCAATTTGAAAAAGCTATTCATCTTGTTTATGATTTCCTTTGCTGTGCAAAACTTTTAAGTTTAATTAGGGTCCATTTGTTTATTTATTTATTTTCATTACTCTAGGAGGTGGGTCAAAAAAGACTTGCTGTTGTTTATGTCAAAGAGTGTTTTTCTTATGTTTTGCTCTAAGATTCTTATAATGTTTGGTCTTACATTAAGGTCTTTAATCCATTTTGAGTTTATTTTTGTTTATGGTGTTAGGGAGTGTTCTACTTTCATTCTTTTACATGTAGCAGTCCAGTTTTCTTAGCACCACTTATTGAAGAGGTTGTCCTTTCTCCTTTGTATTTTCCTGCCTCCTTTGCTATAAATTAGGTGACCATATGTGCATGGCTTTTCTCTGGGCTTTCTATCCTGTTCCATTGATCTATCTTTCTGTTTTTGTGCCAGTACTGTACTGTCTTGATTACTGTAACTTTGAAATATAGTTTGAAGTCAGGGAGCCTGACTCCTCCAGCTCCATGTTTCTTTCTCAAGAATGCTTTGGCTATTCGACGTCTTTTGTGTTTCCATACAAATTGTGAAATTTTTGGTTCTAATTCTGTGAAGAATGCCATTGGTAGTTTGATTGGGATTGCATTGAATATATACATTGCTTTGGGTAGTATAATCATTTTCACAATATTGATTCTTCCAATCCAAGAACATGGTATATTTCTCCATCTGTTTATGTGATCTTTGATTTCTTTCATCAGTGTTTTATAGTTTTGTGAGTATAAGTCTTTTGCCTCCTTAGGTAGGTTTATTCCTAGGTATTTCATTCTTTGTGTTGTGATGGTAAATGGGATTGTTTCCTTAACTTCTCTTTCTGATTTTTCATTGTCAGTGTATAGGAATGCAAGAGACTTCTGTTCATTAATCTCCAAACTATACAAACAGTTCATGGAATTCAATGTCAACAAAAACCAGGAACCCAATTAAAAAATGGGCAGAAGACCTAAATAGACATTTCACCAAAGAAGACATACAGATGGCCAAGAGGCACATGAAAAGATGCTCAACATCACTAATTATTAGAGAAACGCAAATCAAAACTACAATGAGGTATAACCTCACACCGGTCAGAATGGCCATCATAAAAAATCTACAAACAATAAATGCTGGAGAGGGTGTGGAGAAAAGGGAACCCTCTTGCACTGTTGGTGGGAATGTAAATTGATTCAGCCACTATGGAGAACAGTATGGAGGTTCTTTAAAGAACTAAAAATAGAACTACCATATCACCTAGCAATCTCACTACTGGGCATATATCCTGGAAAACCATAACTCAAAAGGACACATGTACCCTAATATTCATTGCAGCACTATTTACAATAGCCAGGACATGGAAACACCCTAAATGTCCAATGACAGGTGAATGGATAAAGAAGATGTGGTACATATATACAACAGAATAATACTCAGCAATAAAAATGAACAAAATTGGGTCATTTGTAGACAGATGGATGGACCTAGAGTCAGTCATACAGAGTGAAGTAAGTCACAAAATGAAAAACAAATATCGTATATTAACACATATATATGGAATCTAGAAAAATGGTACAGATGAATCTATTGTATGGCAGGAATAGAGGTATAGACATAGAGAACGGACATGTGGACACGTGGAGGGAAGAGGAGGGTAGGACAAATTGGGAATATAGGTTTTACATAAATACAATACCATGTGTAAAATAGATAGCTAGTGGGAACCTGCTGTATAGTACAGGGAGCTCAGCTCGGTGCTCTGTGATGACCTAGATGGATGGGGTGGGGGGGGTGGGGGGGGAGATCCAAGAGGGAGGGGATATAGGTATACATACAGCTGATTCACTTCATTGTACAGCAGAAACTAACACAACATTGTAAAGCAATTATACTCTAAGAAAAAAAGTCTACATACATAATAATGTATGATTCTAACTATACAACATTCTGGAAAAAACAGAACTATGGAAACAATAACAAGAGCAATGGTTGCTAATGGAGGGGTAGGGGGTAAGCAGACAAAGCACAGAGGAATTTTAGGGCAGTGAAAATACTTTGATATTATAATGATGCATGTACATTTGCTCAAACCCATAGAACGTACACCAAGAGTGAACCCTAAGGTAAACTATGGGCTTTGGGTGATTATGATGTGTCAATATAAGTTCATCCTTGGTGACAAATATACCATTCTACAGAGAGATGTTCATAACAGGAAAGGCTATGCATATGTGGGGGCAGGGGGGATATGAGAAATCTCATACCTTACCCTCAATTTTGTTGTGAACATAAAACTGTTCATAAAAAAAGTTAAAAATGATGTAGAGTCATATGAACTGATATGGAAAGATATCCAAAACAGAGGTAAGTTAAAAATTTATTGTCACAAAAATAGTTCTTTTTTGTGAAGGAGGAAAGTATGAATGTGTGTGTAAATTTTGAAAGGATATTTGGGGAACTATCAAAAGTGGTTGTTTCTGCCAAAGGCAGGAGGATTTGGGATTACACTTCTGTATCATTTGACACTGTTACATGCAGAACAAATTTCCATAGTACGTATGTAATTAAAAATAAGCATATTCAGAAAAATATTTCTTAACCTCATTATAAACAATCCAGAATATTCACTAAGGGCATGCTTACTTCAAAATGTAAATGTTCTTTTTAATAATACAAATGAAGATTACAAATGTCCCACTACACTAGAGACTTGTTATAAGTCATTTGTGTTATAGCTAAAGAAAAACTAATAAAGAATGATTAGCAAATTAATTGAAATTCCACCTAGTCTTCTTTTCTGAAGATTAATTTTGTTGGGATTTTGGCATTATAAAACAACTATGAATGATATAATTTCATGAGACTTTGAATGTTTATGTTAAAAAAGCAGGTTTGTAAATTATAAGCAAAATAATAAAATAAATTGCTCATAACATGGATTAAAGCAAGGAAATAAAAAACTGATTCAAATATGCCTCTTCCTTATGCCAACCAAGGATAAATTCTAAAATATCTGATTTCACAGGGTTGGAGAGAAGACCTGTTGACACTGTAGGACTAGAAGGCAATGGATAAAGAAATCTTCCCTATATATTGTATAAGAACCAGGACATGCTCATGTAGAGTCTGGATCTTCAGCAGTAGTAGAAAGTTTCCACAGAGATGATATAAAGAGCAAGCAGATCACTGAGTAGATGAGATGGGGTGTTCTTCAAGCAAAGAGACAGTATGGATGCTAACAACATAGTAAGACTTGAAAATTTTCAGTAGGCTTGAATACAGAGTTTGTAAAGAAGTTGGTATAGGATGATGCTATAGATGGAGGATGGGAGCAGATAATCAAGGGTCTTAATAAGCCATGCAAATTAATTTGGGTGTTTTATCCTTTAGTCCTGTGCAGATCAGTATCAGAGCCACATTAACTACATGTAGCCACATGTACTTTTTAAATGTGGCTAGCCCAAATTAAGATTTGTTATAAGCATAAAATAATACACATCAGATTTCAAGGACTTTTTTTTTAACATCTTTATTGGAATATAATAGCTTTACAATGGTGTGTTAGTTTCTGCTTTATAACAAAGTGAATCAGTCATACATATACATAAGTTCCCATATCTCTTCCATCTTGTGCCTCCTTCCCTCCCAGCCTCCCTATCCCTCCAGGCGGTCACAAAGCACGGAGCTGATCTCCCTGTGCTATGCGGCTGCTTCCCACTAGCTATCTACCTTACGTTTGGTAGTGTATACATGTCCATGCCTCTCTCTTGCTTTGTCACGGCTTACCCTTCCTTCTCCCCATATCCTCAAGTCCATTCTCTAGTAGGTCTGTGTCTTTATTCCTGTCTTACCCCTAGGTTCTTCATGACATTTTTTTTCTTAAATTCCATATATATGTGTTAGCATATGGTATTTGTCTTTCTCTTTCTGACTTACTTCACTCTGTATGACACACACTAGGTCTATCCACCTCATTACACATAGCTCAATTTCATTTCTTTTTATGGCTGACTAATATTCCATTGTATATATGTGCCACATCTTCTTTATCCATTCATCCAATGATGGACACTTAGGTTGTTCCCATTTCCAGGCTATTGTAAATAGAGCTGCAATGAACATTTTGGTACATGACTTTTTGAATTATGGTTTTCTCAGGGTATATTCCCAATACTGGGATTCCTCGGTCATATGGTAGTTCTATTTGTAGTTTATTAAGGAACCTCCATACTGTTCTCCATAGTGGATGTACCAATTCACATTCTCACGAGCAGTGCAAGAGTGTTCCTTTTCTCCACACCCTCTCCAGCATTCATTGTTTCTAGAATTTTTGAATATGGCCATTCTGACTGGTGTGAGATGATATCTTATTGTAGTTTTGATTTGCATTTCTCTGATGATTAATGATGTTGAACATTCTTTCATGTGTTTCTTGGCATTCTGTATATCTTCTTTGGAGAAATGTCTATTTAGGTCTTCTGCCCATTTTTGGATTGGGTTCTTTGTTTTTCTGTTATTGAGCAGCATGAGCAGCTTGTAAATTTTGGAGATTAATCCTTTGTAAGTTGCTTCATTTGCAAATATTTTCTCCCATTCTGAGAGTTGTCTTTTGGTCTTGTTTATGGTTAGATTTGCTGGGCAAAATCTTTGAAGTTTCATTAGGTCCCATTTGTTTATTTTTGTTTCTACTTCCATTTCTCTTGGAAGTGGGTCAAAAAGGATCTTGCTGTGATTTATGTCATAGAGTGGTCTGCCTATGTTTTCCTCTAAGAGTTTGATAGTTTGTGGACTTATATTTAGGTCTTTCATCCATTTTGAGCTAATTTTTGTATACAGTTTTAGAGAGTGATCTAATATCATACTTTTACATGTACCTGTCCAGTTTTCCCAGCACCACTTATTGAAGAGGCTGTCCTTTCTCCACTGTACATTCCTGCCTCCTTTATCAAAGATAAGGTGTCCATATGTGCATGGGTTTATCTCTGGGCTTTCTATCCTGTTCTATTTATCTATATTTCTGTTTTTATGCCAGTACCATACTGTCTTGATTAATGTAGCTTTGTAGTATAGTCTGAAGTCATGGAGCCTGATTCCTCCAGCTCTGTTTTTTGTTCTCAAGATTGCTTTGGCTATTTGCGGTCTTTTGTGTTTCCACACAAATTGTGAAATTTTTTGTTCTAGTTCTGTGAAAAATGCCAGTGGTAGTTTGATAGGGATTACATTGAATCTGTAGATTGCTTTGGGTAGTAGAGTCATTTGAACAATGCTGATTCTTCCAAGCCAAGAACATGGTATATCTCTCTATCTATTTGTATCATCTTTAATTGCTTTCATCAGTGTCATATAATTTTCTGCATACAGGCCTTTGTCTCCTTAGGTATGTTTATTCCTAGATATTTTATTCTTTTTGTTGTAGTGGGAAATGAGAATGTTTTCTTCATTTCACTTTCAGATTTTTCATCATTAGTGTATAAGAATGCCAGATTCTTCTATGCAGTAATTTTGTATCCTGCAATTTTACCAATTTCATTGATTAGCTCTAGTAGTTTTCTGGTAGCATCTTTAGGATTCGCTATGTATAGTATCATGTCATCTGCAAACAGTGACAGCTTTACTTCTTCTTTTCCGATTTGGATTCCTTTCATTTCCTTTTCTTCTCTGATTGCTGTAGCTAAAACCTCTAGAACTATGTTGAATAAGAGTGGTGAGAGTGGGCAACCTTGTCTTGTTCCTGATCTTAGTGGAAATGGTTTCAGTTTTTCACCATTGAGGACGATGTTGGCTGTGGGTTTGTCATATATGGCCTTTATTATGTTGAGGAAAGTTCCCTCTATGCCTACTTTCTGCAGAGTTCTCATCATAAATGGGTGTTGAATTTTGTCAAAAGCTTTCTCTGCAACTATTGAGATGATCATATGGTTTTTCTCCTTCAATTTGTTAATATGGTTTATCACATTGATTGTTTTGCATATATTGAAGAATCCTTGCATTCCTGGAATAAACCCCACTTGATCATGGTGTATGATCCTTTTAATGTGCAGTTGGATTCTGTTTGCTAGTATTTTGTTGAGGATTTTTGCATCTATGTTCATCAGTGATATTGGCCTGTAGTTTTCTTTCTTTGTGACATCCTTGTCTGGTTTTGGTATCAGGGTGATGGTGGCGTCGTAGAATGAGTTTGGGAGTGTTCCTCCCTCTGCTATATTTTGGAAGAGTTTGAGAAGGATAGGTGTTAGCTCTTCTCTAAATGTTTGATAGAATTCGCCTGTGAATCCATCTGGTCCTGGGCTTTTGTTTGTTGGAAGATTTTTAATCACAGTTTCAATTTCAGTACTTGCGATTGGTCTGTTATTGATCTTTGATATTGTTTCCTTCCTTTCTTTTTCATTTATTTCTGATCTGATCTTTATGACTTCTTTCCTTCTACTAACTGTGGGGTTTTTTTTTGTTCTTCTTTCTCTAATTGCTTTAGGTGCAAAGTTAGGTTGTTTATTCGAGATATTTCCTGTTTCTTAACGTAGGATTGTATTGCTATAAACTTCCCTCTTAGAACTGCTTTTGCTGCATCCTATAGGATTTGGGTCATCGTGTCTCCATTGTCATTTGTTTCTAGGTATTTTTTGATTTCCTCTTTGATTTCTTCAGTGATCACTTCGTTATTAAGTAGTGTATTGATTAGTTTCCATACGTTTGTATTTTTTACAGAATTTTTCCTGTAATTGATATCTCATCTCATAGCATTGTGGTCGGAAAAGATACTTCATACAATTTCAATTTTCTTAAATCTACCAAGGCTTGCTTTGTGACCCAAGATATGATCTATCCTGGAGAATGTTCCATGAGCACTTGAGAAAAATGTGTATTCTGTTGGTTTTGGATGGAATGTCCTATAAATATCAATTAAGTCCATCTTGCTTAATTATCATTTAAAGCTTGTGTTTCCTTATTAATTTTCATTTTGGATGATCTCTCCATTGGCGAAAGTGGGGTGTTAAAGTCCCCTACTATGAATGTGTTACTGTCGATTTCCCATTTTATGGCTGTTAGTATTTGCCTTATGTATTGAGGTGCTCCTATGTTGGGTGCATAAATATTTACAATTGTTATATCTTCTTCTTGGATTGATCCCTTGATCATTATGTAGTGTCCTTCTTTGTCTCTTCTAATAGTCTTTATTCTAAAGTCTATTTTGTCTGATATGAGAATTGCTATTCCAGCTTTCTTTTAGTTTCCATTTGCATGGAATATCTTTTTCCATCCCCTCACTCTCAGTCTGTATGTGTCTCTAGGTCTGAAGTGGGTCTCTTGTAGACAGCATATATATGGGTCTTGTTTTTGTATCCATTCAGACAATCTATGTCTTTTGGTGGTAGCATTTAGTCCATTTACATTTAAGGTAATTATCGATATGTATGTTCCTCTTCCCATCTTCTTAATTGTTTTGATTAGTTATTGTAGGTCTTTTCCTTCTCTTGTGTTTCTTGCCTAGAGAAGATCCTTTAGCATTTGTTGTAAAGCTGGTTTGGTGGTGCTGAACTCTCTCAGCTTTTGCTTGTCTGTAAAGGTTTTAATTTCTCCATCAAATCTGAATGAGATCCTTGCTGGGTAGAGTAATCTTGGTTGCAGGTTTTTCTCCTTCATCACTTTAAATATGTCCTGCCCTTCTGGCTTGCAGAGTTTCTGCTCAAAGATCAGCTGTTAACCTTATAGGGATTCCCTTGTGTGCTATTTGTTGTTTTTCCCTTGCTTTTTTTAATATGTTTTCTTTGTATTTAATTTTTGACAGTTTGATTAATATGTGACTTGGCATGTTTCCCCTTGGATTTATCCTGTATGGGACTCTCTGTGCTTCCTGGACTTGATTAACTATTTCCTTTCCCATATTAGGGAAGTTTGCAACTATAATCCCTTCAAATATTTTTTCAGTCCCTTTCTTTTTCTCTTCTTCTTCTGGAACCCCTAAAATTCGAATGTTGGTGCCTTTAATGTTGTCCCAGAGGTCTCTGAGACTGTCCTCAGTTCTTTTCATTCTTTTTTCTTTATTCTGCTCTGCAGTAGTTATTTCCACTATTTTATCGTCCAGATTGCTTATCCGTTCTTCTGTCTCAGTTATTCTGCTATTGATCCCATCTAGAGTATTTTTAATTTCATTTATTGTGTTGTTCATCGTTGCTTGTTTCATCTTTAGTTCTTGTAGGTCCTTGTTAAATGTTTCTTGCATTTTCTCTATTCTATTTCCAAGATTTTGGATCATCTTTACTATCATTATTCTGAATTCTTTTTCAGGTAGACTGCCTCTTTCTTCTTCATCTATTAGGTCTGGTGGGTTTTTATCTTGCTTCTTCAACTGCTGTGTTTTTTTCTGTCTTCTCATTTTGCTTATCTTAATGTATTTGGGGTCTCCTTTTTGCAGGCTGCAGGTTTGTAGCTCCTGTTGTTTTTGGTGTCTGTCCCCAGTGGCTAAGGTTGGTTCAGTGGGTTGTGTAGTCTTCCTGGTGGAGGGGACTAGTGCCTGTGTTCTGGTGCATGAGGCTGGATCTTGTCTTTTTTGTGGGGTAGTCCATGTCTGTTGGTGTGTTTTGGGGTGTCTATGGACTTATTATGATATTAGGCAGCCTCTCTGCTAATGCGTGGAGTTTGTGTTCCTGTCTTGCTAGTTGTTTCGCATAGGGTCCAGCACTGTAGCTTTCTGGTCGTTGAGTGAAGCTGGCTGCTGGTGTTGAGATGGAGATCTCTGGGAGATTTTTGCCATTTGATATTATGTGGAGCTGAGTGGTCTCTTGTGGACCAGTGTGCTGAAGTTGGCTCTCACACCTCAGAGGCACACAACTGACTCTGGTGCACCAAGAACCTTTCATCCACTCGGCTCAGAATAAAAGGGAGAAAAAGTCAAAAGAAAGAATTAGTAGAAGTAGAAGTAGAAAGAAAGAAAGAAAGAAAGGAGGGAGGGAGGGAGAGAGGCAGGGAGGGTGGAAGGAAGGCAATAAGGAGGGAAGGAAGGAAAAAAGAAAGAAAGAAGACAAAGTAAAATAAAATAAAGTAAGATAAAATAAAATAAAGTTATTAAAATAGAAAATAATTATTAAGAAAAAATAAAAAAGGACGGCTAGAACCCTAGGACAAATGGTGGAAGCAAAGCTATACAGACAAAATCTCACACAGAAGCATACACATACACACACCAAAAAGAGGAAAAGGGGAAAAAATCATAAATCTTGCTCTCAAAGCCCATCTCCTCAATTTGGAATGATTTGTTGTCTAAAGGAGGGAAGGAAGGAAAGAAAGAAAGAAGATAAAGTAAAATAAAGTAAAGTAAGATAAAATATAATAAACTTATTAAAATAAAAAATAATTATTAAAAAATAATTATTAAAAAAAAATGGACGGATAGAATGGATAGACAAATGGTGGAAGCAAAGCTATACAGACAATATCTTACACAGAAGCATACACATACATACTCACAAAAAGAGGAAAAGGGGAAAAAATCATAAATCTTGCTCTCAAAGTCCACCTCCTCAATTTGGGATGATTCGTTGTCTATTCATGTATTCCACAGATGCAGGATACATCAAGTTGATTGTGGAGCTTTAATCAGCTGCTTCTGAGGCTGCTGGGAGAGATTTCCCTTTCTCTTCTTTGTTCTCACAGCTCCCAGGGGCTCAGCTTTGGATTTGGTCCCACCCGTGCATGTAGGTCACCGGAGGGCATCTGTTCTTTGCTCACACAGGACAGGGATAAAGGAGCAGCTGCTTCGGGGACTCTGGCTCACTGAGGCCGGGGAGACGGAAGGGTACGGAGTGTGGGCCATGCCTGCAGCAGCAGAGGCCGGCATGATGTTGCACCAGCCTGAGACGCGCCATGTGTTCTCCCGGGGAAGTTGTCCCTGGAACCCTGGCAGTGGCGGGCTACACAGGCTCCCTGGAAGGGAGGTATGGAGAGTGACCTGTGCTCACACACAGGCTTCTTGGTGGCGGCAGCAGCAGCCTTAGTGTATCATACCCGTCTCTGGGGTCCGCGCTGTTAGCCGTGGCTCGCTCCCGTCTCTGGAGCTCCTTTTAGCAGCGCTCTTAATTCCCTCTCCTTGCGCACCAGGAAACAAAGAGGGAAGAAAAAGTCTCTTGCCTCTTCGGCAGGTCCAAACTTTTCCCCGAACTCCCTCCCTCTTAGCCGTGGTGCACTAACCCCCTGCAGGCTGTGTTCATGCCGCCAACACCTGTCCTCGCCCTGCGGTCCGACCGAAGCCCGAGCCTCAGCTCCCAGACCCGCCCACCCCGTCGGGTGAGCAGACAAGCCTCTCGGGCTGGTGAGTGCTGGTCGGCACCGATCCTCTGTGCGGGAATCTTTCCGCTTTGCCCTCTGCACCGCTGTTGCTGCGCTCTCCTTCGCAGCTCCGAAGCTTTCCCCTTCCGCCACCCTCTGTCTCTGCCTGCGAAGGGGCTTGCTAGTGTGTGGAAACCTTTCCTCCTTCACAGCTCCCTCCCACTGGTGCAGGTCCCGTCCCTATCCTTTTGTCTCTGTTTATTCTTTTTTCTTTTGCCCTACCCAGGTACGTGGGGACTTTCTTGCCTTTTGGGAGGTCTGAGGTCTTCTGCCATCGTTCAGTAGGTGTTCTGTAGGAGTTGTTCCACGTTTAGATATATTTCTGGTGTGTCTGTGTGGAGGAAGGTGATCTCCGCTTCAAGGACTTTTTTAACTGACTACATGTTGAAATGGTAATGTTTTGGATATATTGGCCAAAATAAAATATATAGTTAAAGTTAATTTCACCTGTGTTTGCTTGCTACTAATTTTTTTAAAATTTACATGTGTCTCTTGCATTTTACTTCTACTTGACAATACTGAGTGAAAGATAGGATTTTCATTTTAGAAGTAGCCTACTGGCAAAAGTGTGAAGAATGGTTTGAAGGAAAACCAAGTGGGAAGTAGGAAAACCAGTTCCCAAACTATTATAACAATCCTAGGAGAAAAGACGAAAATGTATTAAGGGAAGCATTCTGGAGACAAAAATAAAAGGACAGATTTAATCTATGGGCTGTAGAGAATGAAGGATCAAGAAGGTAACTTTTAACTTTCTTATTTGGATGGTTGCGTTCTTGATGATTCCATTAATTTAGAGGATGACAACAGCAAGACTTAGTTCAAGTAAGAAGTTTAAGAAGAGATTATTAATTCTGTATAGAATATGTTGTGATGTTTGTGCAACCTGAAGTATACATTTTCAATAGACAAAAAGAAATATGTTTGAGTTCTGGGAAAATCTTTGGACTGGACATAGGGACGTGTAATTCATGCATAGGAGGATGTCATTGCTACAAAACCATCCCTTCTGAAAAGAGATAGAACTGTGAGGAATACCAGGATTTATGGGGTGAGTAAAATGTTTGTCAAGAGATTAAGAAAAAGAATCCAGACGGGTTAAAAGTGAACCAGGAAATACTGTTTGAAAAGCCTAGCAAGTGGTATTCAAGAAGAGCAGTCAGCAGGCTGCAGAGATCTAATAACCTACGTGCTCATTGCATGGAGTTTAACAGCGCTTCATGGGAGATTTACATGCATTTTGTTTATTATCACATTTAATTATCACAGCAACCCTATGAAGTAGGAACTATAATTATCCCCATGTTACACATGAGGAAAATGAGACATACAGGGAGGTTAAGTAACTTGCCTAAGATCACACAGAACATCAGTGGTAGACAGAATTCAAATCCAGGCCCTCTGGTACTCTTATTCGAAACCCCAGGTATACAGATATATATAGCCAGGTCACAATCCCTCCTAGAATACTAAGTGAGCTAAGGGAAGTTTTTATTATTAACAATAGGATAAAAGTAAGATAAAAGAGAAAAGTTTATTTCTTTTAAGCTGTTAGTTTTTGATCAGTTCTTTGGGGAATTGAGGGGTAGCTCAGGAGACAAGGTAAATGGGGATAACTTTTGCTTGATTGTTTTCACCACCTTTGCTAACTATTTTAAGGGCTTTTAGAATCAAACCACACCTGTTCCCGGCAGAGGCATTAGATGGTGTGGTCACCACTCGCATCCCATAACCCTTCACTACAGTATCAGCTGGAAGCAAGAACTGAAATAAGAAAGCCACAAGAGACTGGAGGATAGCTATCACTTTCAGCTTTAAGTAACTCTCCCCTTAGTCCCCTCTTGTCCTCATTCTTAATCCCATCTTTTATAAACCCTATGTAAAAGCTTCTTTAGACTTCAGGAAAGAGAAGAGATAAATTCTTTATGGGATCCCTTGAAGCCACAAAATTTGGTGCAGGCCTTGTTTCCATCCTGGCTCAGCAACTTCCATCAAGCACCCCTCAGTCTCTAAGAGAGCTGAGACATCTCCTGGTAGGAAAGGTTTCTTTTCTCTTCCCATGATCATCACAACAAAGGCTTTTTTCATTACCTTTTGAATTGCCCACTGGTCAGATTTAGTGATAGTCATAACAAAAGGCATTCTAATAATTATTATTTAAACAGCTCTGCTGAAGCCTTCCCCTGGCCCAAAACAAGTTTTCCACCTTTCCCATCCACTCAAAAATTATTTTGTTAGAGAGTTATTCATTTGAGTTACCAAGCATCTTATTTGCAACTGCAAACATCCTTGTGAATTTTGGAATTTGACTAGTTCCCCCTACACAGAGGAGGTCATTTGAAGAATGCTAGTTTGAGGAAGGGATGAACAAAAAATTGGCAGTGTAACTTTGGTACTGTGTACCTAAGACTTGGTAGATACAGGAGAGGAGGACAGAAGAAAGTACTTCCACCTATATCTAGAAAGAAAAGCTCTAGAAGAGGGCAGAAAAGAAAAAACAGGAGAGTATGGATGATAAACCAAGGTCACTACTACACAATTTTCCATGAGTTCTGTTCTATCAGGAGGTTTTCCTCTAAGCATTGACTCCTCAAAACCCAGTTCTAATGGACCCCACTGAACTGAGTGGCTGGGAGTTGAATACTTTTAGAAGTGTCAAATGCCACAGGGCATAAGGGACCAGAAGTTACAGAACTGTGATATTTGGCTGTGACTAGAGGAAAAAATAAACAAAACAACCAAAACAAACAAACAAACAAAAATCTTCAATCTAGAAGTCTAGAATATTTATAGAAGGTATAATTTTA
Source organism: Tursiops truncatus (assembly GCF_011762595.2). Lineage (NCBI taxonomy): Eukaryota > Metazoa > Chordata > Mammalia > Artiodactyla > Delphinidae > Tursiops > Tursiops truncatus. The sequence continues at coordinate 74,309,418 of NC_047044.1, read as the reverse complement.
TTTCAGGGAAATTGTACCTAAATTATTCCAAGGCTCTCTTCAAAGGGTTAAACACAGAACCTTGATAAGAAATAGAGGGTTTAAAACCCTTATTTAATAAAATTGCAGTCAAGTCAGAAGTGTGCCAAAATGTGGAAACAACTAATGAAATTATAAGGCTAACGGCCTGGTGATTCATAGATATGCTAATCATTCCTCCACTCCCTCAAACCCAGGACAATGAAAACCTGAGTATGAATTACAGTATTATGCCCACCTTTCTGTACTGCTGGACAACATTCTTAGGAGTAGGGCCCAGAAACATATAGAAATCAAGTACTCTTCCAATGGTCCATAATGTTATAGAAGGATATGGGCTTAGAGTGACATCTGAAGAATAAGCACAAATTAAATAAGGTGCAGAGATTACTATTTTAATATTTCTACCATTTAGATATTACCTAGGTCAGTTATTAATTATATTAGACACTGTTGATAGCTCTGATAACATCTAAGTGTCTATGTGTTCACAGTTTTCACAAGAGTTCATCAAGTCAGTTACACATTGCATTTTTATACACATGGTGGGGGAATGTGGAGAGGGAGAGAGTTTAAGCCTGAAGCACACAATTAAGGAAACCTGCTGCAGAAGTACATTTCAAATACTTCCAGACTAATTTAATGAAGAAGAATACTAAGCATACTGGCATTGTTTAGAATACTAAGATGATATGGCAAACCCAGTGATACTGCATTACTGTGAAATTTCTAACATTGCCGGTTCAAAGGCTTCTGATTTCTTGAGTTATGTATCTTCAGTACTATGTGTCATAATATTATTTTGTAATATATTAGCATGACTGTATACGTTTCAGTAAAAAGTTTTCCATTTTGAAACAAAATATTAAATAGTAAACAATCTCTCACTCTATTTTAGTAAGGCAAAATTAGCATTTAAATTGTGCATTTGCTTCTTTATAATTTAACCAGACAATCACATTACCACCTTGGGTATTGAAACTCAAGAGGAGAACACCATAAGCATTAAAATCATTCTCTATGCACGTTCTAAAAAGGATGAACTCCACAGAGACTGCTAAATGCTTGCAACAGCAAAATAAAATATTATGTTTTTTGTGGTTTATTATCATTTTATTATTCTATCTCAGTGAGATCCACTAGCAATTAATGACATGCCAAGAAAGAAAACATGTGTAATATATATTATGAGGGAAAAAGGCAAAATGGTAAAAACCTGGGGGATGTAAAATTTCAAACTTTCCTTTATAACCAATTAAGTATAAACCAAAATGATTTCTGAGAGTAAATTTATAGCATCTTATGGAAAATCACTCATTATTCATGGTATCTTTTTCTTTCAATAAGCAGATTTCTAGTATTAAGAGTCTATGCTCACACATTACGACTGGAATAATTCCTGGAAAACATGCCATATTTAACAAAATTTATGTCATGCTTAAAGGATGAATGCTCATGTTCACCAAATCCATAGACTGAAGTGGATGGGGTGGAGTTCATCTTTGCATAAAATGGTTAGAAAAAAAGTCAGGCCTCTGAGTTGTTTCCCTCTTGTGCCAGACAGAAAGCAGAAAGACAGTAACTATGTGGCATTTAACAAGAAACATTTTTATCTATTAAATTATGGTAAAAATTCCTGTAATATCAGCTTAAAAGGGGAACAAGAAAATAAAGGCATGGTGTGAACAGATCTGAAGGAACAGTGTGTGATTCATGTTTATTGAGTATTTGCTAAATGCTGGTCCCAGAAGGGGGTGTATCTACAGTATTTCATTTATTTCTCACAATAACCCTGTGGAAAGGCACTATTACTCCATTTTATAACTGAAGAAACTGAAGACTCAGAAGAGTAACGTTACATAACTTGCCTAAAATTACCCAAGTAATAGTACCAGGATTCAGTCAGTTTTGCCTGCTCAAACTGTTGTATAGCATTTCATCTGTTGAGATGGAAGTAGGTCTTTCTTGAAATAAAAGTCGTCTGTGTTCAAATAAATCTTGGGAAATGCTGGGTTACGCAAACCCAACTAGATTTCTTTTCTGTAGGACTTTTTCAGAGTTTTTAATAAGGAACAATGCATAATGAATCTGCAAGAGGTGACTACCTCATATGACATTTTTCAAAGGTAATTGACTATAGAAATCGTTTGTCCTAGAATGCATGTTTACATTGTGAAAACCAGGGTTAAATCCTCTAAGGGAAAGGAGAAAATGATGGTGGAGGTGGTGACAGTACAGCCATCACAGGTGGGAGAGCCCCCATGCTGCTTCTGGACCTGTAACCTGGTTGTATCCTCTACTGCTTTCCAGTCCCTGGCCCTATTATACAGGAGAGGCAGGTGCTCCTAGGCAGCCTGATAGAAGACAGTTTCTTAAACACTAGAGGAGATGCTGCTAAGTAGCAGCACTTAATACATTCAGGGGAAATTGTTGCTCTTTTGTATTTCTCCCTTCCCCTCCTTCTCCCAACCCCCTCTCATTCAAGGATCATTTTCTGAGTGCCCAGCACTTTCCTGGAGGAATACATAGAGGAATAAGAGGCAGGAACAACTATGTAATTACAACACAATGGGATATGTGGAGATAAACAAGTACACTCTGATATAAGAGCAGAACAGGGGCATAGCCTGAGAAGGTTGAAGATCAGGGGAAACTATTATGAGCAGATAAGGTACTGTAAATGAAAAGTAATGGTATGTATCAACTCTGTTACCTGTAGGAAAAACCTTTTATCTTTTTCTTGTGTTTTAGTTGAACCAGTTTTTCAGATCTTAATAAACAAGAGAACACGTTTAATTTTTGAAGTCATCAGAAGCCTCATAACAAGATTACTTTCTTTTTTATTTCCTCTCACAAGTATCAAATTCTCAACATATAAGTTCCTGAAAGCTCATTAAAAGTTTCACTGGTCTCAAATACCTGAAATAAAGACCAAAATGCTATACCACAGTGCTTTCTGATCAATTGATAATATCAGTAGTAATCTTTTGCTTCAAAGACTGTATAAAAATATTGAGAGGAAAAATGTGTTCTTATTTTGACTATTAAGCCTCTGCCTCAAAGACTGTATAAGAATATGAATAGTACTTAAGATATTACCTAGAGTTTGAGCTCCAAGGAAAGGCTTATGGAAGGATTATATTTAAAATGTTAAAAATTAGCTCAGCACATGCTGACCAATCAGAATCCATGTAAGCCATAGGGACCTGAAAACCCCATAGATGACAGGTATTAGCCATTTTCTAGAACTTAGGGTGGTGTGAGGGGTCCTGGTAGAAGTATTAAGGAGGACAAGAGAACGGCAGGAGGGATGAAGGCCAAGCTCAGGGAACAGCCATTAACTAACTACTATGGAAGGTTTTCAAGATAACAGCAGCTATGACCATAATGGTGCCCATCTCTAAGGAACAGTCATCATTCCTTAGAGGTAAGGACTTATTTTCTAGCTCAATTTGCCTAAAACTCAAAGGTAACTTTATCTCTCAGAAAATGTCATATAAGAAAATGCTTTGACTTCAACTTTTCTATGTAAAAAATGGTATCAATTAAGCTAGTATAATTAAGGTAATATACTATCAATGTTCTTTAAAAACAGTCTATACTACTGTCTATAGAAGAATCTGATTTTCTTGGATTTATATGTCATTTATTTATATAAGGCAAGAAGAACCAAGGGCAACCTGTTATAGGTCTCATTTGTTCTAACCAAGAGCCTAAGATGCAATCTCCTAAATAAGATATTCTATTACATTCTATCAAATGCACACTTATGGCTCTCTTTTCCCTAGCAAAAAAATATAATCTAATCATTACCCATAAAATTCACATGTCACCTGTTTTGAAACAACTGAGTTGCCATAAGTTTGTGGCATTATGGTGAGTTGTTATTACTAGTTCACTAGGACTGGAATAATTGATTTAAGAGGCATAAGTTATGTCAGTCCTCTCTTTTCTGCTTCTTGTTATGACTCCCAATGTTTCAAAAGGGTTAGTTAGCACCATGACAGAGGGTACACAGTCTCTTGAGATTTTCATAAGCCATATTAACAAGTATTCTTTCCTATATCTCATTCCCCTTCAAAAACATGTTCATTATATTTATATTTATTAAATAAGTCAAAGGGAAGGAAAATGTCCCGAATAAAGGAGTAAATTGCATTGTTTATTTATCAATTACCTATACTAAACACTAAAAATAGAAACTTAATCAGTCCACAAACTAGACTCTAGTAAGTAAAACCAAAAAAATAGTATTATGTCAACAATGTTGACTGCATTTAAAATAAAAATTATATTCAAATACATCATTGTCATTATTCAAATGAACATACATTTTTCATAACTTTTTTTTTTCAGGTACTATTAGAATTTATTGAAGGGCTTCCTAATCTAGGGTTTGTGAACTTGCATGGGAATAAATTACATCTTTATTTTCACTAATCTCTAACTGAAACTTTGCATGTTTTCCAATTGTAATGTAAGCAACAAATCACAGTAACATTATCATGTCCTTGACTTTGTCGCCAATACAAATCATGGATTTTTCACATCATGCTGGAGTTGTTATAGACATTTCAAAATATCTTTCACGTTCAAAACTACTTCAAAATTATGGTACTTATAAGACCTGCTGCTAGATCTTATTATTTAATGCATTACTAAAGAAGCACCTATATTACCATATTGCAGGTTTAAAAATATTCTAATAGCTTTATTTTAATATAACCAACCTCCCTTGCAATCTGACATATTTCATTTGATGCATTTAAAAATACTACTCTGAGAAGAGTCCTGTAGGTGTCACCAGTTTGCCAAAGGGGCTCATGTACAGAAATCCATGCCTGTCATGATGGTAGCAGCTCCTCAGAAGCCTCAGGGGCCAGAGCTCTGCCCGGAACTCCCTTTGTCCAGACAGATCTCTTGAGGGGCAAAAGAACCCTCACCTCAACTTTGGGTTCTTGTCTTCTCTTCACTCAGACTAAGCTGACACTAGTGAAGCTTTCCTTTTGACTGACAGTTTGTTTTGTTTTTTCTGTTTTGGGGGATTTTTTTGTTTGTTTTTTTAATTTATTTTTTATACAGCGGGTTCTGATTAGTTATCTATTTTACACACATTAGTGTATATATGTCAATCGCAATCTCCCAGTTCATGCCACCACCACCCGCCCCCCACTTTCCTTCATTACATTTTAACATAAAATTTTCCCTTCCATTTGAGCCACTATCTCCTCCCCTTCGGTGTGCATTGTGCATCTGCATTATACATTAACTAAATCCCCTTAGAAGACACAGGAATGCCTACTCACAAACAAAAAAGCAATTTCATGTTGGTGCCAGCAAGTTAACTCCTTAGGAGGTAACATTCCTTTCCCTATGTTGTAAGGGGTCACAATGACCGACTATTTGTCTTGTTGGACCATGTAAACTGTTAATATGTTACTTCGATGTAGAGCCCTTTGTTTCAAAAACTTATATAACTGCCTTGAACTCTAACAGGCAGAACAGTCCTCAGAGCTTTCTGAAAGGCTCTCAGGCTATCTCCCAAGTTATAATCCTCAGGTTGGCTCAGATAAAATTTTCCATTTCTTTCTTAGATTGGCTATTGATTTTTTTTTTTTTTTGGTCAATATTTACATGGAATAGACGGCAGGATATCAAAGATACTCACCAGAGGACAGCTGGAGTCTACCCCAAACTGGCCCTCGGTACCAGCATGAGCCCTTTGAGCCCACCGGCTTCTCAGTGCTCCTCAGGTGTTCCAGTGAGTTTTCTAGATATTTGGATCTCATTGTTTAAGTGATATCCTAAGATAATCTTATTTGAGCACTTCCTAGAAAGGGACCTAGGGGAATCTGGGTGGGAGGCCCAGGGAAACATAGCTGGCTGTTTTTGGTTAAATTTGGATTAAATTGAAAAAAAAAAAAGTTGATGTATGGTCTGACCAAACTATTTGCTAGTGAAATGAGAGGCTGAATTATTCAGCTCTGAAGAACAAGGGACACTTGCTCCTTCAAGCCACAAATTATCCTCAGGGGCTGAGGACCTAGCAGAAGTATCTGAGGACTAACCCCACTACAACCATTATGTAAGTACTGCTCTTCCAGAGAGCATGACAGAGACTGATCATCTTATATCCCAGCACCCACAGGGGTTTTAGACTGTTGTAGGGAGAAATGAGACACATAAAAGAGTTGAACTGACCCAAGGGTAACTCCTTGGGGAGGTAGACTTGGAAGCAGCCCACATCCCATTCACCACACTGTCCTCAGAAAGTCGTTCATATCATGTCTGAATTAGGCTACCAAATTAATAATGGGAAATTGTGCCTCAAAGGCCAAACAGCTCCCTGATTTAAAGCCACATATGAGAATATCAGCTGAGTTTATCCATAACACATACGGAATTTATACTTGATAGTGTTCACTTTGTTGGGAACTGAAGGAAGACTCATCCTGAAAATGGCCAAGATGGAGCTCTTTTGACAATCCAACTCCAGTGTTTCATGCAGTTAGAGAAAGCCAGCTGGAAAAACACATCTTTTCAGAATTCTGACCTTGAGGGAATAAGTCCTTCTAGGAAAACAACTTGCTCTTCTCTCCCTGTGCCTTGAGATGTAAATGTTCTACCAGGGCTTTCAGGAGCTCCTATGTTATCTAGAACACCTCCAATTCTTGAGACTGGAAAAAAAAAAGAAGAAAAAAGGATTTTTTAACTTACACAGGAAAATTATGATATCACTGTTATATATATACACCTGTGTCATCTATATATATATAGATATAGATAGATAGATAGATAGATAGATAGATAGATAGATAGATATGCCACTATACATTATACATACGTCCTTACCTCAGGATGGTGCTATCAAAATTAATTTATAAATAAATTCTAGGAGAGAGTGGGAAGATGACGGAAGAGTAAGATGTGGAGATCACCTTCCTCCCCACAGATACATCAGAAGTGCATCTACACGTGGAACAACTCCTACAGAACACCTACTGAACGCTGGCAGAAGACCTCAGACCTCCCAAAAGGCAAGAAATTCCCCACGTACCTGGGTACGGCAAAAGAAAAAAGAATAAACAGAGACAAAAGAATAGGGATGGAACCTGCACCAGTGGGAGGGAGCTGTGAAGGAGGAAAGGTTTCCACACACTAGGAAGCCCCTTCGTGGACGGAGACTGCAGGTGGCGGAGGGGGGAAGCTTCGGAGCCATGGAGGGGAGCACAAAAACAGGAGTGTGGAGGGTAAAGTGGAGAGATTCCCGCACAGAGGATCAGTGCCGACCGGCACTCACCAGCCTGAGAGGCTTGTCTGCTCACCCGCCAGGGTGGGCGGGGCTGGTAGCTGAGGCTCAGGCTTCGTTGAAGCACAGGGCGAGGACAGGTGTTGGCGGCATGAACACAGCCTGCAGGGGTTAGTGCACCACGGCTATCAGGGAGGGAGTCCGGGGAAAAGTCTGGACCGGCCGAAGAGGCAAGAGACTTTTTCTTCCCTCTTTGTTTCCTGGTGCTTGAGGAAAGGGAATTAAGAGCGCTGCTTAGGGCTTCCCTGGTGGCGCAGTGGTTGAGAATCCGCCTGCCGATGCAGGGGACATGGGTTCGTGCCCCGGTCCGGGAGGATCCCACGTGCCACGGAGCGGCTGGGCCCATGGGCCATGGCCGCTGAGCCTGCGTGTCCGGAGCCTGTGCTCCGCAATGGGAGAGGCCACAATGGTGAGAGGCCCGAGTACCGCAAAAAAAAAGAGCGCTGCTTAAAGGAGCTCCAGAGACGGGCGCAAGCTGCGGCTAACAGCGCGGACCCCAGAAACGGGCATGAGACACTAAGACTGCTGCTGACTCTACCAAGAAGGCTGTGTGTGAGCACAGGTCACTCTCCATACCTCCCTTCTGGGGAGCCTGTGCAGCCCACCACTGCCAGGGTTCTGGGTTCCAGTGACAACATCCCTGGGAAAACGCACGGCACACCTCAGGCTGGTGCAACGTCACACCAGCCTCTGCCGCTGCAGGCTCGCCCCGCACACCGTACCCTTCCCTCTCCCCAGCCTGAGTGAGCCGGAGCCCCGGAATCAGCGGCTTCTTTAACCCCGTCCTGTCTGAGCGAAGAACAGATGCCCTCCGGCGACCTACATGCAGAGGCCGGGCCAAATCCAAAGCTGAGCCCCAGGAGCTGTGAGAACAAAGAAGAGAAAGGGAAATCTCTCCCAGCGGCCTCAGGAGCAGCGGATTAAATCTCCAAAATCAACTTGATGTACCCTGCATCTGTGGAATACATGAATAGACAACGAATCATCCCAAATTGAGTAGGTGGACTTTGAGAGCAAGATTTATGATTTTTTCCCCTTTTCCTCTTTTTGTGAGTGTGTATGTGTATGCTTCTGTGAGAGACTTTGTCTGTATAGCTTTACTTTCACAATTTGCCCTAGAGTTCTATCCTTCTGGTTTTTTGTTTGTTTGTTTGTTTTTTTACTTAAAATTTTTTTTCCTTAATAATTACTTTTTATTTTAATAACTTTATTTTCTTTTATCTTACTTTGTTTTACTTTCTTTTATCCTCTTTCTTTCTTTCTTTCTACTTTTTCTCCCTTTTATTCTGAGCCGAGTGGATGAGAAAGGCTCTTGGTGCACCAGCCAGGAGTCAGTGCTGTGGCTCTGAGGTGGGAGAGTCAACTTCAGGACACTGGTCCACAAGAGACCTCCCAACTCCACATAATATCAAATGGCAAAAATCTCCCAGAGATCTCCATCTCAACACCAGCAGCCAGCTTCACTCAACGACCAGCAAGCTACAGTGCTGGACCCTATGCCAAACAACTAGCAAGACAGGAACACAACCCCACCCAATAGTAGAGAGCCTGCCTAAAATCATAATAAGTCCACAGACACCCCAAAACACACCACCAGACATGGACCTGCCCACCAGAAAGAAAAGATCCAGCCTCATCCACCAGAACACAGGCACTAGTCCCTTCCACCAGGAAGCCAACACAAACCACTGAACCAACTTTAGCCACTGGGGACAGACACCAAAAACAACGGGAACTACGAACCTGAAGCCTGCAAGAAGGGGACCCCAAACACAGTAAGATAAGCAAAGTAAGAAGACAGAAAAACACACAGCAGTTGAAGAAGCAAGATAAAAACCCACCAGACCTAACAAATGAAGAGGAAAGAGGCAGTCTACCTGAAAAAGAATTCAGAATAATGAGAGTAAAGATGATCCAAAATCTTGGAATTAGAATAGAGAAAATGCAAGAAACATTTAACAAGGACCTACAAGAACTAAAGATGAAACAAGCAACGATGAACAACACAATAAATGAAATTAAAAATACTCTAGATGGGATCAATAGCAGAATAACTGAGGCAGAAGAACGGATAAGCAACCTGGAAGATAAAATAGTGGAAATAACTACTGCAGAGCAGAATAAAGAAACAAGAATGAAAAGAACTGAGGACAGTCTCAGAGACCTCTGGGACAACATTAAAGGCACCAACATTCGAATTTTAGGGGTTCCAGAAGAAGAAGAGAAAAAGAAAGGGACTGAAAAAATATTTGAAGAGATTATAGTTGCAAACTTCCCTAATATGGGAAAGGAAATAGTTAATCAAGTCCAGGAAGCACAGAGAGTCCCATACAGGATAAATCCAAGGAGAAACACGCCAAGTCACATATTAATCAAATTGTCAAAAATTAACTACAAAAAAAAATTATTAAAAGCAGCATGGAAAAACAACAAATAACACAAAAGGGAATCCCCATAAGGTTAACAGCTGAACTTTGAGCAGAACCTCTGCAAGCCAGAAGGGACTGGCAGGACATATTTAAAGTGATGAAGGAGAAAAACCTGCAACCAAGATTATTCTACCCAGCAAGGATCTCATTCAGATTTGATGGAGAAATTAAAACCTTTACAGACAAGCAAAAGCTGAGAGAGTTCAGCACCACCAAACCAGCTTTACAACAAATGCTAAAGGATCTTCTCTAGGCAAGAAACACAAGAGAAGGAAAAGACCTACAATAACAAACCCAAAACAATTAAGTAAATGGGAATAGGAACATACATATCAATAATTACCTTAAATGTAAATGGATTATATGCTCCCACCAAAAGACACAGACTGGCTGAATGGATATAAAAACAAGACCCATATATATGCTGTCTACAAGAGACCCACTTCAGACCTATAGAAACATACAGACTGAGAGTGAGGGGATGGAAAAAGTTATTCCATGCAAATGGAAATCAGAAGAAAACTGGAATAGCAATTCTCATATCAGACAAAATAGACTTTAAATAAAGACTATTAGAAGAGAGAAAGAAGGACACTACATATTGATCAAGGGATCAATCCAAGAAGAAGATATAACAATTGTAAATATTTATGCACCCACCATAGGAGCACCTCAATACATAAGGCAAATACTAACAGCCATAAAAGGAGAAATTGACAGTAACACATTCATAGTAGAGGACTTTAACACCCCACTTCCACCAATGGACAGATCATCCAAAATGAAAATAAATAAGGAAACACAAGCTTTAAATGATAATTAAACAAGATAGACTTAATTGATATTTATAGGACATTCCATCCAAAAACAACAGAATACACATTTTTCTCAAGTGCTCATGGAACATTCTCCAGGATAAATCATATCTTGGGTCACAAAGCAAGCCTTGGTAAATTTACGAAAATTGAAATTGTACCAAGTACCTTTTCTGACCACAATGCTATGAGACTAGATATCAATTACAGGAAAATATCTGCGAAAAATACAAACACATGGAGGCTAAGCAATACACTACTTAATAACGAACTGATCACTGAAGAAATCAAAGAGGAAATTAAAAAATACCTAGAAACAAATGACAATGGAGACACAACACCCCAAAACCTATGGGATGCAACAAAAGCAGTTCTACATGGGAAGTTTATAGCAGTAGAATCCTACGTTAAGAAACAAGAAACATCTCGAATAAACAACCTAACCTTGCACCTAAAGCAATTGGAGAAAAAAAAAAAAAAACCCCAACGTTAGCAGAATGAAAGAAATCATAAAGATCAGATCAGAAATAAATGAAAAAGAGAGGAAGGAAACGATAGCAAAGATCAATAAAACTAAAAGCTGGTTCTTTGAGAAGATAAACAAAATTGATAAACTATTAACAGACACATCAAGAAAAAAAGAGAGAAGACTCAAATCAGTAGAATTAGAAATGAAAAAGGAGAAGTAACAACTGACACTGCAGAAATACAAAAGATCATGAGAGATCACTACAAGCAACTCTATGCCAATCAAATGGACAACCTGGAAGAAATGGACAAATTCTTAGAAATGCTCAAGCTGCTACGACTGAATCAGGAAGAAATATAAAATATGAGCAGACTGATCACAAACACTGAAACTGAAACTGTGATGAAAAATCTTCCAACAAAGAAGAGCCCAGGACCAGATGGATTCACAGGTGAATTCTATCAAACATTTAGAGAAGAGCTAACACCTATCCTTCTCAAAATCTTGCAAAATATAGCAGAGAGAGAAATACTTCCAAACTCATTCTAAAAGGCCACCATCACCCTGATACCAAAACCAGACAAGGATGTCACAAAGAAAGAAAACTACAGGTCAATATCACTGATGAACATAGATGCAAAAATCCTCAACAAAATACTAGCAAACAGAATCCAACTGCACATTAAAAGGATCATACACCATGATCAAGTGGGGTTTATTCCAGGAATGCAAGGATTCTTCAATATACACAAAACAATCAATGTGATACACCATATTAACAAATTGAGGGAGAAAAACCATATGGTCATTTCAATAGATGCAGAGAAAGCTTTTGACAAAATTCAACACCCATTTATGATAAAAAAACCTTCAGAAAGTAGGCATAGAGGGAACTTTCCTCAACACAATAAAGGCCATATATGACAAACCCACAGCCAACATCGTCCTCAATGGTGAAAAACTGAAACCATTTCTACTAAGATCAGGAAAAAGACAAAGTTTCCCACTCTCACCGCTCTCATTCAACATAGTTTTGGAAGTTTTAGCCACAGCAATCAGAGAAGAAAAGGAAATGAAAGGAATCCAAATCGGAAAAGAAGAAGTAAAGCTGTCACTGTTTGCAGATGACATGATACTATACATAGCGAATCCTAAAGATGCTACCAGAAAACTAGTAGAGCTTATCAATGAATTTGGCAAAGTAGCAGGATACAAATTTAATGCACAGAAATCTCTGAAATCCCTATACACTAATGATGAAATATCTGAAAGTGAAATCAAGAAAACACTCTCATTTACCATTGCAACAAAAAGAATAAAGTATCTAGGAATAAACCTACCTAAGTAGACAAAAGACCTATATGCAGAAAATTATAAGACACTGAAGAAAGCAATTAAAGATGATACAAATAGATGGAGAGATATACCATGTTCTTGGATTGGAAGAATCAACATTGTGAAAATGACTCTACTACCCAAAGTAATCTATAGATTCAATGCAATCCCTATCAAACTACCACTGGCATTTTTCACAGAACTAGAACAAAAAATTTCACAATTTGTATGGAAACACAGAAGACCCCGAATAGCCAAAGCAATCTTGAGAACGAAAAATGGAGCTGGAGGAATCAGGCTCCCTGACTTCAGACTATACTACAAAGCTACATTAATCAAGACAGTATGGTACTGGCAGAAAAATAGAAAGATAGATCAATGGAACAGGATAGAAAGCCCAGAGATAAACCCATGCACATATGGTCACCTTATCTTTGATAAAGGAGGCAGGAATCTACAGTGGAGAAAGAACAGCCTCTTCAATAAGTGGTGCTGGGAAAACTGGACAGGTACATGTAAAAGTATGATATTAGAACACTCCCTAACACCATACACAAAAATAAGCTCAAAATGGATTAAAGACCTAAATGTAAGGCCAGAAACTATCAAACTCTTAGAGGAAAACATAGGCAGAACACTCTATGACATAAATCACAGCAAGATCCTTTGTGACCCACCTCCTAGAAATATGGAAATAAAAACAAAAATAAACAGATGGGACCTAATGAAACTTAAAAGCTTTTGCACAGCAAAGGAAGCCATAAACGAGACCAAAAGATAACCCTCAGAATGGGAGAAAATATTTGCAAATGAAGCAACTGACAAAGGATTAATCTCCAAAATTTACAAGCAACTCATGCTGCTCAATAACAAAAAAACAAACAACCCAATCCAAAAATGGGCAGAAGACCTAAATAGACATTTCTCCAAAGAAGATATACAGAATGCCAACAAACACATGAAAGAATGCTCAACATCATTAATCATCATAGAAATGCCAATCAAAACTCCAATGAGATATCATCTCACACCAGTCCAAATAGCCATCATCAAAAATCTAGAAATAATAAATGCTGGAGATGGTGTGGAGAAAAGGGAACACTCCTGCACTGCTGGTGGGAATGTGAATTGGTACACCCACTATGGAGAACAGTATGGAGGTTCCTTAAAAAACTACAAATACCAAAAACTACAAACTACCAAATGACCCAGCAATCCCATTACTGGGAATATACCCTGAGTAAACCATAATTCAAAAAGAGTCATGTACCAAAATGTTCATTCCAGCTCTATTTACAATAGCCCAGAAATGGAACAACCTAAGTGTCCATCATCGGATGAATGGATAAAGGAGATGTGGCACATATATACAATGGAATATTACTCAGCCATAAAAAGAAACGAAATTGAGTTATTTGTAGTGAGGTTGATGGACCTAGAGTCTGTCATACAGAGCGAAGTAAGTCAGAAAGAGTAAGACAAATACCATATGCTAACATATATATATATAGGATCTAAGAAAAAAGAATGTCATGAAGAACCTAGGGGTAAGACAGGAATAAAGACACAGACCTACTAAAGTATGGACTTGAAGATATGGGGAGGGGGAAGGGTAAGCTGTGACAAAGTGAGAGAGTGGCATCGACCTATATACACTACCAAATGTAAAACATATAGCTAGTGGGAAGCAGCCGCATAGCACAAGGAGATCAGCTCAGTGGTTTGTGACCACCTAGAGGGGTGGGATAGGGAGGTTGGGAGGGAGGGAGACGCAAGAGGGAAGAGATATGGGAACATATGTATATGTATAACTGATTCATTTTGTTATAAAGCAGAAATTAACACACCATTGTAAAGCAATTATACTCCATTAAAGATGTTAAAAAAAAATAGAAAAAAGAAAAGTAAATTCTATTCAATTGACTTAAAGTAAATCAAGTGTTTATATAAATTCTCAGAAATGTCAAAGAAATTAACCTGAATAAATTTCATATTCACATGACCTGAGAAATAGTATTCATGTATGGTATTAAAGTTAAATCTTCTAGTGTAATTAAATATAGACATATCTTTACAGTCATCAACCTTAACGATAATACTTTTGTTGTACCTAAGTTTACTAGAGGTTAGTGAAATCTTATTATATCTGTTGCAATTTTGCCAGCAAGAAAAGTAACTTGATATGATAAAAGTTTATGAGTAAATTAAATATAAATGAGATGAGAGATTTTAGGTAAACTTTTTAGGAATAATTATGTTTCAGGAATGTCTGCTTCTAAGTAATTTGTCCATATTTTGGTAACTTGAAAGTTTAGAGTTTTAATAAATTAAGTTAAATGATGGAAGTTTATTAAAATATCTAGTGCATTCCAAAATAAAGATACCAAAACATTATTTACTGAATATTGGCTTCCTTTTTGTAGAGAGACTAAAGATATTTAGGGCTATTAATAAATATGTTTGGTGCCAAAATGAGACATTTTATATAAGAAAGCATATGTTTTTATAAATTATATATTCTATATTTATACTATATAATACTATATTAATAATTTTGCAAATCTACAGAATGCTAATGTAAAAGACAGTTCATAGTTGCTTACTTCTTGGTTTTCATGTGAAATTAAGGTTTTTAAGAGTTGAGATTTCTAATTAATATACATAATTAGAACTAAAAATTAGTAAGAAAAATATCTTTGTATGTTAGGAAAGGAAATGCATTTTATTAAGGAGAAAGAAAGTATATTTGTCCTAAAGCTCATTATTTCTAAATGGGAAGGAAAGTAAGGGTCAAACTAATATGCATATAGAAAGTTGTGGAAAGTTGAAGAAGAAATATGAGAAAGGAATTTAATGCATGGTCAGGACTGGCTAAGATTAACTTGAATTTAATTAAGTAAATTCATTTCGATATTAAAGGTAAAGTGGTGCAAAACTAGAGTTTGGTTTTCTCTCTTTTAAGAAAAGAAAGTTTTCTTGGAATATTGAACTGCTTTTAATAATAAATTGTAAAAGTTTCTTTACCTTTTTAAAATAATTTGTTGTAACTTTCTGTCTTTGCTTTTAAAATATTTTCTTGTCCCTTTGGCTACATGAATAAGTACTGTTTCACAGTGATGTCCTATTATCCTATTTGACTAAGTGTTTCAAAACTTTTAAATATTTCTGACAAACTTACGGAAGATCAAATTTAAGTTTTGTTGACCTCTAGCTAACTTTGAGACAGTTCAGAGGGTCTCTGAAGCACCTCAGAGAGAAAGATCTTAAACTAATTAGGATCATTTGGTGTGTTGGGTTACATGGGAAGCATTGTCAAGTGAACAGAAATAAACCATCTTAGGTTATACTATATGGGTAAATACCATTAATACAGATATGCTGGAAATTACATGAAACTTTAAAAATTTGGGTATATCCTGGTATAATTTTATCAGTCATAATTCTAGTTATTATCTTAAATGCTGTATGTCACAGCAACAATTTTTTTGTCAAGTATATTGTAATTAGATGTTTAACTGTGTCTTTTAAAGTCTTTTGCCATTTATTTTTTTTGTGGTATGCGGGCCTCTCACTGTGGTGACCTCTCCCGTTGCGGAGCACAGCCTCCGGACACGCAGCCTCAGCGGCCATGGCTCACGGGCCCAGCCAATCCGCAGCACGTGGGATCTTCCCGGACCAGGGCACGAACCCGTGTCCCCTGCACCGGCAGGCGGACTCTCAACCACTGCGCCACCAGGGAAGCCCCTTTTTCTTTTTTTTTTTTTTTTTTTTGCCATTTATAGACAGTTGTTGTTTCATTGTGATGCTTTTGCAAAAATGCTTCATCTTCAAGAAGATTCACAGGAAGGGCTTCTTGACAAGTACAGGTTTCTGAAACCTTTCAGATCATACCACTGAACTGGGTAAGAAATTAAAGAATCCTAATGGAAACCCTGATGGCTCCATAAAACTGTTAACAAAAGATTAAGATCAAAGATTAGTCACATGGGATTGAGTAAACTGATGAATATAATTATAATTCTATGTTTTTTTTGTCTGAAATAGTGTTGGCTTTTAATCTATGTTTTCCGGATATAAGGAAATCTTTCCCCTTAAGCTAATTATGGCTTATAGCAACTTAGTAAGTTATACCTTTGTAAATAGAATTGAAACATTTATCTTTTCTCTCTAACCTGATCCCTCCAGAATTTGGAAACTCTTAGTGAGTATTCTTATTTTTATAGCAATATAGCTATTTGCATAATTTCAATAGGAATCTATTCTTCTTATAATAGGACATAATTGGAAACACAGGTTATATTACCATGGCTTTGACTGAAATGTCATGTTTTGAAAATATATAAAATTAAATATGACCAGACAGCTTTAAAGAACTTAGGTGGACTTTATATGGAACGATAAACTCTTGGAAAAACAACCTGTTATCCTACTTACAGAATTCACAGCAGCCTCACCAGGTAAACAAAAAAAGCCACCACCTGGCTGGTGTAGGAATCTCAAGATATTTTGGGGACCTCAAGAAGAGAGATATTCACCCAAATCTATAAATATCAAAGGTAGAATCTGACAGCAAGACCTCAGCATAGTTTTTCTGGCATTGAGAGACCTTTTAAAAATTCAATCTGAGATTCATTATGACAAAGTTCCAGAAAAGCCAAATATAAAAGAGCTTATATGAGAAATTATACCTATGTAAATAATCAGGCCAAGTTTATTGAAGCCAGACTTATTTTGCAAATAAATTCATCTTAATTTGGCTATATTTGATAGGAATAGGGTAATTTTTTGAGAGAAAAAATTATATTTCAGCAATATATCTTTGTTGATATTAAATTCTAATATCATTTAATTGTCTTTGAGATTCTATATTTACTGCCTAAGACTCCCTAGATGGTTACTTGTTGCTATGTTACATTATTGTAGAGTTTAACTGAATTATTAAAAGGACATTCTAAGTTTGTTTCTGAAGTTTGTCACAGGAATCTATCTTTGGATGAAGATCAGATGCCCCATAACCTGCAACCAGGAGATTATGCATATTGGAAAAGACATCAGATAAAGGACTCTTTACAGCCACGTTGAAAAGAGCCACATCAGGCTTCCTCTCCTGAATAAACTGCAACTCCTGCTTCTGACACCTGGCTTTGACTAATTGAGACTGGTACTACCAGACCAAGATGAGAAGAAGACAACATCTGAAGTAGACAGCTGACCCAAGATGCCAGACCAGACCTGTTTACTAATAACTTTGATAATTGGTCACACTTTTGCTTATAAATCAAATCTATTTCTTTCTTAGTCTCATTCATAAGCAAGTTTCAAAAATCAATCTAGTTTCTGGGTTTAGGGTTCTATGTCTAGTATTCCTGGGTTACCTTGGTGGATTTTTCCTCTTCAAGTCTCTATCTGTATAGCCCTTAGATATTTTCTTAGAAAAAAGAAATTCTAGTACCATGCAAGGCACCACCATCATCCCTCTTACCTGGCCAATTAATGATCCCTGTTCTGAACCTGGTTATAAATACTTCTTTTCACTAGATGTTAAATATATTGAATAGCTCCTAATGGGACCCAACAGATTTTATGGAACAAATTTATGGCCTTGGCTCTACACAGTTGGTTAGGAAGATGCACAATTGGTTTTCCTTGGTCTCACGGTCACCTATGGGTAACCTTGGAAACTGCCCATGCCAATCTGCCTTTAATGCTGTCAGGTTGGGTTCAATCAGCTTTCCAATGGTGTGATTATTTGGCCATGATATTTGTTCCCTCACTTGGAATAGAGTGTGTCATTACTTATATAGAGGCTTTAACAAAATTCACCTAGCAAGCCTTAAATGACGGTAACCAAGCCATTAGTTTGCTCAGTTCAGAAGTTTCCATGATGTGAAAAGCAGTCCCACAGAATTGCAAGTGCCTTAATATTTTAACAGCTTCCAAAGGGGGAATTTGTGCTATAATACATAGTGAATGTTGTTTTTATTCCTGATGAGTCTTCTAATGTAACCCACCTTATGACACATATGAGAAATCAGACTTGCATTCTGAATGATCCTCTTCCCAGTATAAGGAAATATTAGGAAAATAGTTTGGTTCAGGAGGATCCTGTCTTAAATCTTTACTAATGATATTGTTACTCCAATTAGCAATTTTGATTACCGTTTATGCAACTTACAAAGTGAAAGTTTCTTGACTTTCACATTGTGTATCATCTGTTCCCATTAAGATAATGGTACCTAAACAACTTGAAACTATTGATCTCCTCCTTAGTTCTCTATAAAATAATGGACATGCACAGTGTACATGCAAGGTAAAATTGGCATAATTCCTACTGGGAAACTTGAAATTGACTGCTAGTCCTTGTCAGACATCTTACTAGTACAACCCCATAAAAAGAAAGAAAAAAGCTGGGCTATTAGCACCTGGCATCAAGGAATATGATGGGCCCAGAGCACTCTGCATATTTGACCACCTAATGCTTTCTATAAAAAGATGAAGGATCAAAGGGGGAAAATTGATGGAACAAAATTATTTTTAAGGTAGGACAAGAAGAATATCAACCCAAAATTTTATCTACAGCTTGAGCCACTGCCCTCACCCCTTTTGTGTGCATCTGCCTTGTACATTAACTAAATACACTTAGAATACACAGAAATGCCTACTCACCAAGAAAAACAAAACAATTTCTCCCCTCCTAACTGCACCAGCAAGGTAACTCCTTAGGAAATAACATTCCTTTCTCAACCTTGTAAAGGTTCACAATGACCCACTCATCTTGTTGGACTGTCAAACTATCAATATGTTATGTTGATGTACAACCCTTTGTCTCAAAAAATTATATAACAATTCTTTGACCTCTAATAGGCAGAACAGTCCTCAGAGCTTTCTGAAAGACCATCTCCCAGGTTATAATCATCAGGTTGGCTCAAACAAAATTTTCTATTTCTTTCTTAAATTAACTATTGATTAATATTTTGTGACATTACTTTCCTCTCAAATATTTTATAAATTAATGAAAACTAATAAAAAACTGATCTGATAAAAAAATCAAAATTAATAAAAGTTAAATAAAACTCACTTGGTAATTTATTTTTTCCAAAGAGATAGTTCTTTATCTCTATTCCTCATATTTATTAATTCTTCATATTTAATGTCCCATTTCAACTAACTAGAGAGTCACATGCTATGGTTTATATAAGAAAATATTATCTTTTTAGAATGTGGGGAAAAAAAGAGTTGGTATAAACACAACATATCTTTTGGGTATATGAAAAGGTGATGGAATCCTAATCACATGTATTACAATTAATATTATTGAGTACATTTCTGAATGTCTCCAGTCACATTATCCATAAAGCTTAATGTGCAAGGCTTTAATACTGAAATACTCCAATTTATTACAAATTAGTCTCTGTATACTCAAACCTATTTATTATAAAAAGTATGAGATGAACTTTTAGAAGCCACCTTTTAAAATTTAAAATAAAGGGGTCTTCTTAGAACTTTAAAAGAATTATCAATAACACTACCACATCAACACCTCACCCCCAAACCCATCTCTTTAATCATTTAAAGAAATAATTTTCTAACTCAGGATTTATGCTATAAAATAGTAATCAGCCTTCTTTGTCACTAGCAAACCATTACAATTGTTGTATATCTCTTAAAAATTAATATGCCATCATATAGAAGCTATCAAGTGAATATCTGAGGAAGGAGTAAATATAGGGGAAAAGGACTTCATGAATACAATGCCCTGGAGGGAAGATTAAAATAGAATGTCTCTACCAGAGTTAAATTAGTTCATACAATGACTGCAAGGTCACTATTTGATGAAATAGTCATGATTGAGGAAAGCAAGGTAACAAGGCATGCAAGATCCTTCCCCACCTCTGCTTCCATATTTCTCTGTTGATGGGGCTCAGGACATGCTACCCCCAAATATGGCATCTTGGCATATTGAATACCTTAAGCTGAAAGAGTTTAGAAAATGGCAGAAGCAGGAAATTTACTCTAACCTTCTCTCCCTCATACTTCTTCCCTGAAATGGGTTGTAAATCTCCCATATGAAAGATGCCTTCCCTGTACCAGGAGGAAGGAAGACATTCTTATCACCAGAGACAGAGAATTTGGGGCTGAGAATACTACATAGAAAAACCTTATTAAGCTGATTCTTACCTTCCTAACTACTTTTTCACCGTTTACTACCACTAGTCCCAACCCTTCTGTCTTACCAATTCTTCACAAATTTACTGTCTTTTTGTCTGAAAAGCATAAAGCTTCCTGCTCTGGTCACTTCTTCAGGTCTTCATTGCATTACAAAACCTCCCATGTACATGTAAAAATCCATGAAAACTTATATGCTTTTCTCCTGCTAATCTGTCTTTGTTGTTTAATGGGACCAAGCCAAGGACCCTAAGAGGGTCAGGGAAAACTCTTTTTCCCCTACACTATTATCTTGTGAGCTATATACTAGTACAAATTATAAAACTTTGTACTTCCTGCCATAATAGTTTTTATTTTTTAACTGGAAGATATCAGAGTATTTTTATTCTCCTGTGCATTTCTCATGTTTTTCCCTAAACAGAAAAAGGCTTCACTGCAACCAACTCCTCCCTGAAGTCTTGTCTAATTCTTCTTGTCAGAATTTAAATGTCCTTTTTCATTCATCACACCTTCATTTTGCATTCTCTCAGCTGTCCTAGTTAGCTTTTTTACAGTGCAGGTGGTATGTCTTTTACTCCTTGTTATTCCCAATAACAAACACCAAGTGAATGTTGAGAAAGTATTACTTTTTCTATGTACTTGAAGAAAACAAGGTGCAACAAAATGTATTGTCTATCATGGGAAAGGTTTCACACAGAGTAACTGGAAGCTCAATCCTTCCACTCTCTTCCTTTAGGTGCATGCTAACTCTCAAATTCCCAGAGGAAGCCCAACAAAGCTGTCTAATAGAAGTGGGGAGAGGAGGTAGAGATGTTTACCACAAACTCATGAACTTCAGCACATACAGTAGCAATGGACCTCATGGCAACCAGACTCCACAGGCTCCCATTCAGCCAGAGAGGATATCAAAGCAACACACATAACACATGTCATCATCAACAAGATCTAAAATATCTGGGACGTTTTTCTAAATGGCTGAAAGCCAGCTTGGACAATGCAATGCAGGGGAAGTGCTTTCTGAACAGAAAGTGAGCAAATATGAGTTCTAGCCCCATTTTTATTATTAATTGATACAGACAAGTTTCTTCTCATTACTGGGATTTGTTTCTATAAAATGATAGACTAAAGAGAATAGACCCTGATTGCTCTCTCTATCCCTTCAGTCCAAATGTGTAGGACCCCTGAGACATGCTGCTAAACAATTTCAAAAGAATTCTGTTTTAACCTAGATTGACCATCAAGTTGACTGTTTCTGTGCCTGTGTTCTCTGACCCTACCTCCTCATCTATCATAATGAATGAACTGACTGTGCTCCTCAGATTAACTCCTCCAGTGATTCACTGGTCTCCAGACTTTCCCCCTTCTTTTACTTACACTGCCTTCATATCATCATATAAACACATTGTTATTTTTCTCATCTTAAGAAAAAATCTTATATTCCCTCTTCTGACCACATTTCACTCCATTTCTCTCTTCCTTAAAATCAAATTTCCCAAAAGATTTGTTTACTCTCAGTCTTTCCAATTTCTTTCTCCACTCTTACTTAAAGACACTTCTCTCAAGTCTTAACCTCCACAAAACTACTGAAACTGCTCTTGTTAAGATGAATAATGAGCTCTAGGGATCTGCAGTACAACACTGCACCTGTAGTCAACAATAACATACTCTATATTTAAAACTCTGTTAAGAGGGTAGATCTCATGTTAAATGTTCTTACCACAATAAAATTTTAAAAATTAATGAACAATGAGCTATGTTGCTATAACCCAAGTTCAATTCTCAGTCTTCATCTTATTTAATCTATCATCAGCGTTTAGTGGAATTGATCATATAATCCTCCTTCCTGAGACACTTTTTTCATTTTCTTCAGTTTAGGTGAAGAAACTCCATATCTCCCTAATATTAGTCTAGCTGTGTCTTTTTATCTCTAAGATAGACTTAAGATAATGGACAAGTATTCACTAATATTTACTTGTTGAACATTTATTGCATGTTTGGGTATGTGGAACATGCTAAAATGAACCAGACGTTGATTCTGCCATAAAAGAGATTCAAATCCAGAGGAAGAGATAAGATATTAAGGTGAATGAATATGATGTAAAGTACTGATATAAGATTTTAAAGAAGAGTACAGATTTGGTGCTACTAGAATTAAAAAGATATATTTATGGTGATCAGGCGAACTTCATGAGAAGGTAGGTTATGCATGGGAAGAATTTTGATAAGCAAGGGCAGTAGAGAAAAGCATCCAGGAGATAGAAAATAAGTATGAATACACCTGGGAAAGAAGAGAAAGTGTAGGACAGGTCCCAGAAATAGCAAGCCAGTTGCCCAGTTTGGCTGGAAGTAAGAAATACAAAGAACACTAGGAAATCTGGTTGATGTGTGGGGGTGTGAATTAAGTTTTGGATGTTGTAAAGTTGAAGGGTTAACAGAAGAGAAAAGTTTCTGTTATCTAGAAGAAAGCTGAAAGTATGGAATTGAAGTGAGTCAAAGCTTTTCATGGAGACCTAGATGTATGCAGAATAGAGGTTACCAGAAAAGCCATGGCATGAGCAAGGGAGAAAGTGCAGACAAAAGAGATAAAGAGTAAAGGTGAAATTATTGAAGATTATTTCTGTATGTGGCTTTCTCAATATATATTAGTAGTGAAATTTAACAATATTCAAATTCACAATTAGTAATTTGGCAAATACTTATTGAGCACCAATTATTCTATGGGGGATGCTGACGTGAAATAAATAGATGGGGGTCCTGTCCTCAAGGATCACTTGTTCTAGTAGAAGATAATAAACACATAAAACAAATATATTCATGAGAAAATTTCAAGTATTGATAAGAAAATAAAATATGTATCTGTGATACAGAGTAGGGGAGAGTAATAGTCTGTTTTTTAACTATATTATAAAATAACAACTACCATGTATGGAGAACACAACTTTGCCTATACTATTTTATTCAAACCTTAGTAAACCCCCAATTTTACAGAAAAAAGCAAGGCTTAGAGAATTTTAATTACTTTCACAAGTGCACACAGCAAGCCAAGTGACAAAGCAGATATTTGTACCAAGGTTCATCTGACCAAAAGACTACACTCAACTACGGTGAATTTCTTCTTTCTAAATGTTTGCTTTATCCCTGAGAAGATTATACTAACACTTCCAGGTTCTGTAAGGCATTTGCTTTGAGTTTGTTTTCTTTCTGTGTTCATGAGCTTGTTACTGACCACATTCTTTTTCATCCTGCTTGCTGTGACTAAGGACATGAAATTGAAAGCCAGTGGTTCAAGGTTATTGTATTAGTCTTCTATTGCTATGCATCATACCACCCAAAACTTAGTGAATTATAATATTAAAATTGCATTATTCCTCAAAATTGCTTGGGCAATTCTGCTGCTGCTCTTGCCTTGGATTACTCATGCAGCAGTCAGTTAGGGGCTTGGTAGGGGTGATTAATCTCAGCTAAGATGGCTGGAATAGGCAGGATAACTGGGCTTCTCTTTCCACATGGCCCTTCACCCTAGGTCTCTGCATATGGTAAAAAAGAGTTCCAAAGGCACAAGAGTGGAATCTGTAAGATTCTTATGGCCAGGGATCAGAAATCGTACAACTGTTTTCTGTCATTCTATTAGTTCTAGCAAGTTAGAGGGCTAGCCCAGAAACCAGGGAGGATAAACTAGACTCCATCACTTGATGGGAAGAGCTGAAAATGATTTGTAGCATTTTTTTTTAATTTTGAAAATTATTTTTTAACATCTTTATTGGAGTATAATTGTTTACACTGTTGTGTTAGTTTCTGCTGCACAACAAAGCGAACCATTATTTGTATACATACATCCTCATATCCCCTCCCTCTTGCGTCTTCCTCCCATCTTCATTATCTCACCCGTCAAGGTGGTCACAAAGCACCAAGCTGATCTCCCTGTGCTTTGCGGCAGCTTCCACTAGCTATCTATTTTACATATGGTAGTATATATGTCCATGCCACACTCTCACTTCATCCCAGCTTACAATTCCCCCTCCCCACATCCTCAAGTCCATTCTCAGTGTCTTTATTCCTGTCCTGCACTTAGGTTCTTCAGAACCATATTTTTTTACATTCCATATATATGTTAGCATATGGTATTTGTTTTTCTCTTTCTGACTTACTTCACTCTGTATAACAGACTCTAAGACCATCCATCTCACTACAAATAACTCAATTTCGTTTCTTTTTATGGCTCAGTAATATTCCATTATATATATGTGCCATATCTTCTTTATCCATTCATCTTACGAGGGATACTTAGGTTGCTTCGATGTCCTGGCTATTGTAAATACCACTGAAATGAATATTGTGGTACATGACCTTTTTAGAATTATGATTTTCTCAGGGTATGTGCGCAGTAGTGGGATTGCTGGGTCATATGGTAGTTCTATTTTTAGTTTTTTAAGGAACCTCCATACTGTTCTCCATAGTGGCTGTAGCAATTTACATTCCTACCAACAGGGCAGGACGGTTAGCTTTTCTCCACACACTCTCCAGCATCTATTGTTTTGTAGATTATTTTGATGATGGTCATTCTGACTGGTGTGAGGTGATACCTCATTGTAGTTTTGATGTGCATTTCTCTTATAATTAGTGATGTTGAGAATCTTTTCATATGCCTCTTCACCATCTGTATGTCTTCTTGGGAGAAATGTCTATTTAGATCTTCTGCCCATTTTGGGATTGGGTTGTTTGTTTTTTTGATATTGAGCTGCATGAGTTGTTTGTATATTTTGGAGATTAACCCTTTGTCAGTTCCTTCATTTGAAAATATTTTCTACCATTCTGAGCGTTGTTTTTTCGTCTTGTTTATGGTTTCCTTTGTTGTGCAAAAGCTTTTAAATTTCATTAGATCCCACTTGTTTATTTTTGTTTCCATTTCTCTAGGAGGTGGGTCAAAAAGGATCTTGCTGTGATTTATGTCATAGAGTGTTCTGCCTATGTGTTTCTCTAAGAGTTTTGTAGTGTCTGGCCTTATATTTAGGTCTTTAATCAATTCTGAGTTTATTTTTGTGTATGGTGTTAAGGAGTGTTCTAATTTCATTCTTTTACATGTAGCTCTCCAGTATTCCCAGCACCACTAATTGAAGAGGCTGTTTTATCTCCATTGTATATTCTTGCCTCCTTTATCAAAGATAAGGTGACCATATATGTGTGAGTTTATCTCTGAGCTTTCTATCCTATTCCATTGATGTATATATCAGTTTTTGTGCCAGTACCATACTGTCTTGATTACTGTAGATTTGTAGTATAGTCTGAAGTCAGGGAGCCTGATTCCTCCAGCTCCGTTTTTCTTTCTCAAGGTTACATTTGCTATTCAGGGTCTTTTGTGTTTCCATACAAATTGTGAAATTTTTTGTTCTAGTTCTGTGAAAAATGCCATTGGTAGTCTGATAGAGATTGCATTGAATCTGTAGAATGTTTTGAGTAGTATAGTCATTTTCACAATGTTGATTCTTCCCATTCAAGAGCATGGTATATCTCTCCATGCGTCTGCATCACCTTTAATTTCCATACTCAGTATCTTATAGTTTTCTGCATAGAGGTCTTTTGTCTCCTTAGCTAGGTTTATTCCTAGGTATTTTATTCTTTTTGTTGCAATGGTAAATGGCAGTGTTTCCTTAATTTCTCTTTCAGACATTTCATCATTGGTGTATAGGAATGCAAGAAATTTCTGTACATTAAGTTTGTACCCAGCTATTTTACCAAGTTCATTGATTACCTCTAGTAGTTTTCTGGTAGCATCTTTAGGTTTCTCTATGTATAGTATCTTGTCATCTGCAAACAGTGTCAGTTTTACATCTTCTTTTCTGATTTAGATAACTTTTTTTTCTTTTTCAATTCAGATTGCTGTGGCTAAAACTTCCAAAACTATGCTGAATAATAGCCGTGAGAGTGAGAACCTTGTCTTTTTCCTGATCTTAGTGGAAGTGGTTTCAGTTTTTCACCTTTGAGAATGATGTTGGTTGTGTGTTTGTCATATATGGCCTTTATTATATTGAGGTAAGTTCCCTCTATGCCTACTTTTTGGAGAGTTTTTATCATAAATGAGTGTTGAATTTTGTTGAAACCTTTTTCTGCATCTTTTGAGATTGTCATATGGTTTTTATCCTTCAGTTTGTTAATATGGTGTATCACAATGATTGATTTGCATATATTGAAGAATGCTTGCTTTCAAGTGGGAATAAACCCCACTTGATCATGGTTTATGATTCTTTTAATGTGTTGTTGGATACTGTTTGCTAGTATTTTGTTAAGGATGTTTGCATCTATGTTCATCAGTGATATTGGCCTGTAGTTTTCTTTTTTGTGACATCTTCACCTGGTTTTGATATCAGGGTGATTCTGGCTTGTAGAATGAGTTCGGGTGTCTTCCTCCCTCTGCTATACTTTGGAAGAGTTTGAGAAAGATAGGTGCTAGCTCTTCTCTAAGGGTTTGATAGAATTCGCCTGTGAAGCCGTCTGGTCCTGGGTTTTGTTTGCTGGAAGATTTTTAATCACAGTCTCAATTTCTTCCTGGTTCAGTCTCTGAAGTTTGTGCTTTCCTAAGAATTAGTCCATTTCTTCCAGGTTGTCAATTTTATTGGCATATAGTTGATTGTAGTAATCTCTCAAGATCCTTTGTATTTCTGAGTGCCAGCTGTTACTTCACCTTTTTCATTTCTAATTCTGTTGATTTGAGTCTTCTCTCTTTTTTTATTAATGAGTCTGGCTAATGGTTTATCAGTTTTGTTTATCTTCTCAAAGAACCACCTTTTAGTTTTGTTGATCTTTGCTATTGTTTCCTTCATTTCTTTTTCATTTACTTCTGCTCTGCTCTTTATGATTTCTTTCCTTCTGCTAAGTTTGGGTTTTTTTGTCTTCTTTCTCTAATTGCTTTAGGTATAAGATTAGGTTGTTTATTTGAGTTTTTTTGTTTCTTGAAGTAGGATTCTATTGCTAAAAACATCCCTCTGAGAACTGCTTTTGCTGCATCCCACAGGTTTTGTGTCATTGTGTTTTCACTGTCATTTATTTCTAGGTATTTTTTTATTTCCTCTTTGATTTCTTCAATGTTCTTAGTTATTTAGTAACATATTGTTTAGCCTCCATGTATTTGTATGTTTTAAAGTTTTTTCCTCTAATTCATATCTAGTCTCATAGATTTGTGATCAGAAGAAATACTTGATATGGATTCAATTTTCTCAAATTTACTAAGGCTTGATATGTGACCCAAGATACAATCTATCCTGGAGAATATTCCATGAGCACTTGAGAAGAAAGTGTATTCTGTTGTTTTGGGATGTAATGTCCTATAAATAACAATTAAGTCCATCATGTTTAATGTGTCATATAATGCTTGTGTTCCCTTATTTATGTCCATTTTGGATGATCTGTCCATTGGTGAAAGTGGGGTGTTAAAGTCCCCTACAATACTTGTGTTACTGTTGATTTTCCATTTTATGGCTGTTAGCATTTGCCTTGTGTATTGAGGTGTTCCTATGTTGGGTGCATAAATATTTACAATTGTTATATCTTCTTGCATTTATCTCTTGATCATTATGTAGTGTCCTTTTTCATCTCTTGTAATAGTCTATTTTAAAGTCTATTTTGTCTGATAAGAGAATTGCTACTCCAGCTTTCTTCTGATTTCCATTTGCATGGGATACCTTTTTCGATCCCCTCACTTTCAGTCCATGTGTGTCCCTAGGTCTGAAGTGGGTCTCTTGTAGACAGCATATATATGGGTCTTGTTTTATATCCATTCATCCAGTCTATGTCTTTTGGTTGGAGCATTTAATCCATTTATATTTAAGGTAATTCTCGGTATGTATATTCCTATTACCATTTTCTTAATTGTTTTGGGTTTGTTATTGTAGGTCTTTTCCTTCTCTTGTGTTTCCTTCCTAGAGAAGTTCCTTTAGCATTTGTTGTAAAGCTGGCTTGGTGATGCAGAATTCTCTTAACTTTTTCTTGTCTGTAAAGGTTTTAATTTCTTTGTCAAATCTGATTGAGATCCTTGCTAGGTAGAGTAATCATGGTTGTAGCTTTTTCCCTTT
The DNA here is from genome assembly GCF_011762595.2 of Tursiops truncatus. Classification (NCBI taxonomy): domain Eukaryota; kingdom Metazoa; phylum Chordata; class Mammalia; order Artiodactyla; family Delphinidae; genus Tursiops; species Tursiops truncatus. The sequence continues at coordinate 74,280,811 of NC_047044.1, read as the reverse complement.
CAGCACTTTAAATATGTCCTGCCACTCCCTTCTGGTTTGCAGAGTTTCTCCTGAAAGATCAGCTGTTAACCTTATAGGGATTCCCTTGTATGTTATTTGTGGCTTTTCCTTTGTTGCTTTTAATATTTTTTCTTTGTATTTAATTTTTGATAGTTTGATTGATTTGTGTCTTGGTGTGTTTCTCCTTGGATTTATCCAGTATGGGACTCTCTGTTCTTCCTTGTCTCGATTGACTATTTACTTTCCCAAGTTAGGGATGTTTTCCAATTATAACCTCTTCAAATATCTTCTCAGTCCCTTTCTTATTCTCTTCTACTGGGACCCCTATAATTTGAATGTTGCTGCATTTAATGTGGTCCCAGGGGTCTCTTAGACTGTCTTCAATTCTTTTCATTCTTTTTTCTTCTTTCTGCTCTGTGATATTTATTTTCACTATTTTATCTTCCAAGTCACTTATCCATTCTTCTGCCTCTGTTATCCTGCTATTGATTTTCTCTAGAGATTTTTAAATTTCATTTATTTTGTTGTTCTTCATTGTTTCCTTGCTCTTTAGTTTTTCTAGGTCCTTGTTAAATGTTTCTTGTATTTTCTCCATTCTATTTCCAAGATTTTGTATCATCTTTACTATCATTACTCTGAATTCTTTTTCAGGTAGACTCCTATTTCCTCTTCATTTGTTTGGCCTGGTGGGTTTTTACCTTGCCCCTTCATCTACTGCATATTTCTCTGTCTTATTTTATTTAACTTACTGTGTTTGGGGTCTCCTTTTCACAGGCTGCAGGCTTGTAGTTCCCATTGTTTTAAATGTCTGTCCCCAGTGGGTATGGTTGGTTCAGTGTGTTGCTTAAGCTTCCTGGTTGAGGGGACTGGTGCCTGTGTTTTGGTGGGTGGGGCTGGATCTTGTCTTTCTAGTGGGCAGGGCCACATCCAGTGGTGTGTTTTGGGGTATCTGTGAACTTAGTGTGATTTTAGCCAGCCTTTCTGCTAATGAGTGTGGTTGTGTTCCTGTCTTGCTAGCTGTTTGGCATAGGGCGTCTAGCACTGGAGTTTGCTTGGACTTATGTGGAGCTGGATCTTAGCATTGAGAGAGATCTCTGGGAGAGATCTCACCAAATGGTATTATGTGGGTCTGGGAGGTCTCTGGTGGTCCAATGTCCTGAACTTGGCTCTACCACTTCAGAGGCTCAGACCTGGCTCCTGGCTGGAGCACCAACACCGTGTCAGCTATACGGCTCAGAAGAAAAGGGAGAAAAAAAGAAAGAAAAAAATTATTAACATAGAAAAATTAAAATATTATAATAATAAAAAAGAATAGAACAACCAAACCAATAAACAAATCCACCAATGATAACAAGCATTAAAAAGTATACTAAGATAAACCTAAATATCAGAAACAAATCAGTCACACACAACAAACCCTAAGTCTACCATTGCTCCCAAAGCCCCCCACCTCTATTTTGGGTTGATTTGTTTTCTGTTCACGTATTCCACAGGTGCAGGGTATTTCACATTGATTATGGGGATTTAATGCTCTACTCCTGAGGTTGCACTCAGAAATTTCCCTTTCTCTCCTTTTTTCGCACAGCTCCTGGGTTTCAGCTTTGGTTTTCGCACAACCTCTGCATGTAGGTCACCCTCAGCCACCTGTTCCTGCCCAGACAGGATGGGGTTAAAGCAGCAGCCGACTAGGTGGCTCTGGGTCATTCAGGCCAGGGGTGGGTGGGTGGGGGTACAGTAGTTATAATAGTTATAACTGGAATGCAGGGTGAGCCATCAGTGGCATAGGTTGGCATGACGTTGCAACATCCTGAGGCACATTGTGTGTTCTCCCGGGGAACTTGTCCCTGGATCACAGGACCCTGGCAGTAACGTGCTGCACAGGCTCCTGGAGGGTGTGGATAGTGACCTGTGTTTGCACACAAGATTCTCGGTAGCTGCAGCAGCAGCTTTAGCATTTCATGCCTGTCTCTGGGGTCTGAGCTGATAACCAAGGCTCATGCCTGTCTCTGGAACTCTTTTAGGCAGTGCTCTGCCTTCTGTGGGCAGACAGGGAAGGAGTCCCCTCTCCTCACATACCCTGAAACAATGGTGTCTTGGCTCTCTAGCTGGTCCAAGGTTTTTCCCAGACTCCCTCCTGGCTAGCTCTGGTGCACTAGTCCCCTTCAGACTGTGTTCATGCATCCAACCCCAGTCCTCTCACTGAGATCTGAACTCTGAAACCCTAGCCTCAGCTCCCAGCCCTCACCCACCCCAGTGGGTGAGCAGACAAGCCTCTCAGAATTGTGAGTACTGGTCAGCACTGATCCTCTGTGCAGGAATCTCTCCACTTTGCCCTTTGCACCCTTGTTGCTGCACTCTCCTCTGTGGCTCCAAAGCTTCCCCCCGCCCACCCGCTGTCTCCACCAGTGAAGGAGCTTCCTAGTGTGTGGAAAATTTTCCTCCTTCACAGCTCCCTCCCAGAGATGCAAGTCCCATCCCTATTTTTTGTCTCTGTTTTTTTCTTTTGCCCTACCCAGGTACATGGGTTTTTCTTGCCTTTTGGGAATTCTGAGATCTTCTGCCAGTGTTCAGTAGTTGTTCTTTAGGAGTTGTTCCACATGTAAATGTATTTCTGATGTATTTGTGAAGAGGAAGGTGATCTCCACTTCTAACTCCTCTGCCGTCGTGAAGGTCCCCCAGCTCAATAAGACTTTATGCCACTTGTCTGCTGATGGGCTGGTTTTGCTCCCCCCTGTTGGTTGTTTGGCCTGAGGTTTCCCAGCATTGGAGCCTACTGGTTGTTGGGTAGAGCTAATGGCATCCACCAGGAGGGCTCACACCAATGAGTACCCCCCAAAATTGCCTCTGCCACTGTCTTTGTCCCTGCAGTGAGCCCCAGCCACCCCTTGCATCTGCAGGAGATCCTCCAATATTAGCAGGTTGGTCTGGCCCAGTATTTTATGGAGTCCCTGCTTTTTTCCTCTGGTCCTGGTGTGCACGGATCCTTGTGCACACTCTCCAATAGTGGAGTCTCTGTTTCCCCCAGTCCTGTGTAATTTCTGCAATCAAACCCTGCTGACCTTCAGAGCCAGATTCTCTGCAGCCTCTCTTCCCATTGATCGACCCCCAGGCTGGGAAGCCTGTTGTGGGGCTCAGAACTTTCCCCTCAGTGGGAGAACTTCTGTGGTATAATTATTTTCCCTGTGGGTATGGGATTTGATTTTATCATGATTGTGCCCCTCCTATCATTCTGTTGTGGCTTCTTTTTGTCTTTGGATGTAGAGTATCTTTTTTGGTAGATTTCAACGTTTCTTGTCAATAGTTGTTCAGCAGTTAGTTGTGATTCTGGTGTTCTTGTAAGAAGGGGTGAGTGCTTGTCTTAGTCTACCAACTTGAGCTAATGATCCCCTCACTGAGTTTGTAAGTCTGGTGATTTAAAAATGGCTACAAATATTTTATAACTCCTCTCATCAAGAAGTGGAGTCTTTTTCTTCACTTCTTGGTATGGTCCAGTCCTGTGTCATGCTTTGACCTATAGAAAGCATGCAAGGGAAATGACATGTGACTTCTAAGTTCTGGCTTCAGGAGGCTTTATATCTTCCTCTCTCACTCTCTTGGCCCATTTTTTCCATGATGTGATGAAAGTTTATATAGAAAAAGAGGCCAAGCCATTTCACTTATTCAGTCATTCCAGGTGAGTGCCTAGTCTTATGAGTGAGGCCCTTTTATATCATCCAACCAGAGCTATGCTGAAAGCTGGTTACTTTTTGACCCACAAGTCACTACAATCCCAATTAATGCTTATATTAGAAGTAAGACCAGAATCATTGCCGAGTCAACCCACAGAAATCTTGAGAAATAATACTTTTTAAAATGCAATAAATTTTGGGTGGCTTGGTATGTAGAAGTTGTTAACTAATAGAGAAAATTTATTACAATGTTACTCCCTAGAAATAGGATATCTGGTAACAAAAACATAAGTTATTTATTTTTGGCTTTGGGACCAAATGACAGGTAGAAGCTGAAAAAATGGTGAGGAGTTGGTTAGCAAAGGTTGCTAAGTTGATGAACAAACTGTTAATGGAATCTGAAATGATGTACATCTATGTTTTGTACTTTTGCCTACAATAATTTGGAAGCTAGGAAATGTATCTAATGAATGTGTGTATCGGGCAAAGGAGATTTCCTGGCCTAATTTTAAAATATTAATTGACCTCTTTTAACTATGTATAATGTTATAAGAGGAGAGAAATAAACTAAACAAGGAGCAATATAGTTTTTAAGCAGAATTTAGAAAAAGCATAGACAGCCCTAGATTTGCTGGTTGGATTATAGAACTTCTTCTCATCAGTCTCTACAGCCAGGAAAAAAATCCCTCAGAAGGAAATGGCCTTGGGTAAGTATTCCAACTGTGTGACTCTAAAACATTTTTTGAGACCATGGATTTAACACAGTGCCCGACAAAACACCTCAACTAGACAAAAACAATCTTAGAGGCATTTTCTCACGGTGTTAGCCCACAGTAAAGAGGGCTCTCTCTCAAATAGAACTATAAGTATGGCTTTGGACACATGGAGTGAATCCCAATCATATTTATAGTAAACACACAAAAGTTTTAAGGGCATTATATCAGGTTGGACTAGAAGAGCAAGAGACTGTTCAATATGAAAACATATATCTGAGATTCCATTTTCTATGGTCAGTAAGTAGGACTAGACAGTTACTCAGCTATAAACACACAATCATTGTAGGGAAATTTAACACCTGACTTTCACCAATGGACAGATCATCCAAAGTGAAAATAAATAAGGAAACACAAGCTTTAAATGATACATTAAACAAGATGGACTTAATTGATATTTATAGGACATTCCATCCAAAAATAACAAAATACACTTTCTTCTCAAGGGATCATGGAACATTCTCCAAGATAGATCATATCTTGGGTCACAAATCAAGCCTTGGTAAATTTAAGAAAATTTAAATCATATCAAGAATCTTTTCTGACCACAACGCTATGAGATTAGATATCAATTCCAGGAAAAAAACTGTAAAACATACAAACACGTGGAGGCTAAACAATACACTACTAAATAAACAAGAGATCACTGAAGAAATCAAAAAATACGTAGTAATAAATGATAATGAAAACATGATGACCCAAAACCTATGAGATGCAGCAAAAGCAGTTCTATGAGGGAAGTTTATAGCAATAAAACCTTACCTCAAGAAACAAGAAAAATCTCAAATAAACAACCTAACATTACACCTAAAGCAATTAGAGGGAGAAGAACAAAAACAACAACAAAAGAAAAACCCAAAGTTAGCTAAAGGAGAGAAATCATAAAGATCAGAGCAGAAAAAAAAGAAAAAGAAAAGAAGGAAATAATAGCAAAAATAATTAAAACTAAAAGCTGGTTCTTTGAGAAGATAAACAAAATTGATAAACAATTAGACAGACTCATCAAGAAAAAAAGGGAGAAGACTCAAATCAACAGAATTAGAAATGAAAAAGGTGAACTAACAACTGACACTGCAGAAATAGAAAGGATCTTGAGAGATTACTATGAGTAACTATATGCCAATAAAATGGACAACCTGGAAGAAATGGACAAATTCTTAGAAATGCACTACCTTCTGAGACTGACCAGGAAGAAAGAGAAAATATAAACAGACCAATCAAAAGCACTGAAACTGGACTCTGATTAAAATCTTCCAACAAACAAAAGCCCAGGATCAGAACATTTCACAGGCTAATTCCATCAAACATTTAGAGAAGAGCTAACACCTATCCTTCTCAAACTCTTCCAAAGTATAAGCAGAGGGAGGACCACACCCAACTCATTCTACGAGGCCACCATCACCCTGATAACAAAACCAGACAAAGAAGTCACAAAAAAAAGAAAACTATAGGCCAATAGCTCTGATGAAGATAGACGCAAAATCCTCAACAAAGTACTAGCAAACAGAATCAAACAGCACATTAAAAGCATCATACGTCATGATCAAGTGGGGTTTATCCCAGGAATGCAAGAATTCTTCAATATATGCAAATCAATCAATATGATATACCATATTAAAAAACTGAAGGATAAAATAGATATGATATTCTAAAAAGATGCAGAAAAAGCCTTCAAGAAAATTCAACACCCATTTATGATAAAAACTCTCCAGAAAGTAAGCATAGACGCAACCTAGGTAGACATAACAAAGGCCATATATGACAAATCCACAGCCAACCTCAATCTCAATGGTGAAAAACTGAAAACATTTCCTCTAAGATCAGGAAAAAAACAAGGTTGCCCACTCTCACCACTATTATTAAACATAGTTTTGGAAGTTTTATTCACAGCAATCAGAGAAGAAAAAGAAATAAAAGGAATCCAAATCAGAAAACAAGAAGTAAAATTGTCACTGTTTGCAGATGAGATGATATTCTACATAGAGCATCCTGAAGATGTTACCAAAAAACTACCAGAGCTAATCAATGAATTTGGTAAAGTAACAGGGTACAAAATTAATGCACAGAAATCTCTTGCATTCCTATACACTAATGATAAAAAAAATCTGAAAGAGGAATTAAGGCAACATTCCCATTTACCATTGCAAAAAAAAAGAATAAAATACCTAGGAATAAACCTACCTAAAGAGACAAAAGACCTTTATGCAAAAAACTGTAAGATACTGATGAAAGAAATTAAAGATGAAACAAACAGATGGAGAGATATACCATGTTCTTGTAATGGAAGGATCAACATTGTGAAAATGGCTATACTATGCAAAACAATCTACAGATTCAGTGCAATCTCTCTCAGACTACCAATGGCATTTTTTACAGAACTAGAAAAAAAATTTGCAGGGAAACATAAGAGACCCTGAATAGCTAAAGCAATCTTGAGAAAGAACAATGGAACTGGAGGAATCAGGCTCCCTAACTTCAGACTATACTACAAAGCTACAGTAATCAAGACAATATACTACTGGCACAAAAAAAGAAATAAAGATCAATGGAACAGGATAGAAAGCCCAGAGATAAACCCACACACATATCGTCACTTTATCTTTGATAAAGGAGGCAAGAATATACAATGGAGATAAATCAGCCTCTTTGATTAGTGGTGCTGGAAAACTGAAGAGCTACATATAAAAGAATGAAATTAGAACACTACCTAACACCTTATGCAAAAATAAACTCAAAATCAATTAAAGACCTAAATGTAAGGCCCGACACTACAAAACTCTAAGAGGAACACATAGGCAGAACACTCTATGACATAAATCACAGCAAGATCCTTTTTGACCCTCCTCCTAGAGAAATGGAGATAAAAACAGAAATAAATGGGATCTAATGAAACTTAAAAGCTTTTGCACAGAAGGAAACCATAAACAAGATGAAAAGACAACCCACAAAATGGGAGAAAAATTTGCAAAAGAAGCAACTGAGAAACGATTAATCTCCAAAATATACAAGCAGCTCATGCAGGTCAATATGAAAAAAACAAAAAACCCAATATCAAAATGGGCAGAAGACCAAAATAGACATTTCTCCAAAGAAGTTATGCAGATTGCCAACAAAAACATGAAAGGATGCCCAACATCACTAATCATTAGAGAAATGCAAATCAGAACTACAATGAGGTATCACTTCACACCAGCCTGAATGACCATCATCAAAAAATCTAGAAACAATAAATGCTGGAGAGGGTGTGGAGAAAAGGGAACCCTCCTGCACTGTTTGTGGGAATGTAAATTGATACAGCCACTATGGAGAACAGTGTGGATGTTCCTTAAAAAGCTAAAAATAGCACTACCATAAGACCCAGCAATCCCACTACTGGGCATACAACCTGAAAAAACCAAAATGCAAAGAGTCATGAACAGCAGTGTTCATTGCAGCTGTATTTACAATAGCCAGGACATGGAAGCAACCTGTGTCCATTGACAGATGAATGGGTAAAGAAGATGTGGCACATATATACAATGGAATATTACTCAGCCATAAAAAGGAAAGAAATTGAGTTATTTGTAGTGAGGTGGCTGGACATAGAGTCTGTCACACAGAGTGAAATAGTCAGAAAGAGAAAAATAAATACCATATGCTAACACATATATATGGAATCTAAAAGGAAAAAGAAAGGTTCTGAAGAACCTAGGGGCAGGACAGGAATAAAGATGCAGATGTAGAGAATGGACTTGAGGGCATGGGGAGGAGGAATGGTAAGCTGGGATGAAGTGATAGAGTGACATGGACTTTTATATACTACCAAGTGTAAAATAGATAGCTAGTGGAAAGCAGCTGCATAGCACAGGGATATCAGCTTGGTGCTTTGTGACCACCTACAGGGGTGGAATAGGGAGGGTGGGAGGGAGAGGCAAGAACGAGGAGATATGGGGATATATGTATGGCTGTTTCACTTTGTTATAAAGCAGAAACTAAGACACCATTGTAAAGCAATTATACTCCAATATAGATGTTAAAAAAAAAAGGATAGGTGTTACCTCTTCTCTAAATGTTTGAAAGAATTTGCCTATGAAGACATGTGGTGCTGTGCTTTTGTTTGTCAGAAGATTCTTAATCACAGTTTCAATTTCACTACTTGTGATTAGTTTGTTCATATTTTCTATTTCTTCCTGATTCAGTATTGAAAAGTTGTGCTTTTCTAAGAATTTGTCCATTTCTTCCAGGTTGCCCATTTTATTGGTTTGTAGTTGCTTGTAGTATTCTCTTATGATCCTTTGTGTTTGTTCATTGTCAGCTGTAACTTCACCTTTTTAATTTCTAACTTTATTGATTTGAGTCCCGTTCCTTTTTTTTCTTGATGAGTCTGGCTAAATGTTTATCAATTTTGTTTCTCTTCTCAAAGGACCAGCTTTTAGTTTAATTTATCTTTGCTATTGTTTTCTTCATTTCTATTTCACTTATTTCTGCTCTGATCTTTATGATTTCTTTCCTTCTACTAAATTTGGTTTTTTTTCCTTCTTTCTCTTGTTGTTTTAGGTGTAAGGTTAGGTTGTTTATTTGAGATTTTTCTTCTTTCATGATGTAGGCTTGTATTACTATAAACTTCTCTCTTAGAACTTCTTTTGCTGCATCCCATAGGTGTGGGGTCTTGTTTTTGTTGTCATTTGTCTCAGTATTTTTTGGTTTCTTCTTTGATGTCTTCCATGATCCACTGGTTATTTAGTAGCCTATTTTTTTATCCTCCACGTGTTTGTGTTTTTATATTTTTTTCTATATTTGATTTCTAATCTCATAGAGTTGTGGTCAGAAAAAATGCTTGATATGATTTCAATTTTCTTAAATTTACTGAGGCTTGATTTGTGACCCAAGATGTGATCTACCCTGGAGAATGTTCTGTGTGCAATTGAGAAGAAAGTGTATTCTGCTGCTTTTGGATGGAATGTCTGATAAATATCAATTAAGTCTATGTGATCCAATGTGTCATTTAAGGCCTGTGTTTCCTTATTGATCTTCTCTCTGGATTGATATGTCTGTTACTGTAAGTGGGGTGTTAAATTTCCTCACTATTATTGTGTTAGTGTCAATTTCTCCCTTTATGGCTGTTAATATTTGCCTTCTATATTAAAGTGCTTCTATGTTAGGTGCATATACACTTACAATTGTTCTATCTTCTTCTTAGATTGATCCCTTGATCATTATGTAGTGTCCTCTCTTGTCTCTTGTAATAGTGTTTATTTTAAAACTACTTTGTCTGATATGAGTATTGCTACTCCAGCTTTCTTTTGATTTCCTTTTGCATGGGATATCTTTTTGCATCTCCTCACTTTCAGTCTGTTTGTCTCCATAGATCTGAAGTGGGTCCCTTGTAATCAGCATATATTGGATCTTGTTTTTTGTATCCATTCAGCCAGTCTGTGTCTTTTGGTTGGAGCATTTAATCCATTTACATTTAAGTTAATTATCAATATGTATGTTTCTATTACTATTTTCTTAATTATTTTGGGTTTTTTTTTTTTTTTAGGTCTTTTTATTCTCTTGTGTTTCCCTCCTAGAGAAGTTCCTTTAGCATTTATTGTAAAGCTGGTTTGGTGTTGCTGAATTCTCCTAGCTTTTGCTTGTCTGTAAAGCTTTTGATTTTTCCATCAAACCTGAATGAAATCCTTGCTGGGTAGAGTAATCTTTGTTGTAGGTTTTTCCCTTTCATCACTTCAAATATATCCTGCCACTTCCTTCTGACCTGCAGAGTTTCTGCTGAAAAATCAGCTGACAACCTTATGGGGATTCCTTTGTATGCTATTTGTTGCTTTTCTGCTGCTTCTTTTAATATTTTTCTTTGTATTAATTTTTGTTAGTTTGATTAATATGTGTCTTGGCATGTTTCTCCTTTGGTTTATTCTGCATGGGACTCTCTGTGCTTCCTGGACTTGGTTGACTATTTCCTTTCCCATGTTAGGGAAGTTTTTTACTATAATCTCCTCAAATATTTTCTCAGACCCTTTCTCTTTCTCTTCTTCTTCTGGGACCCTTATAATTCGAATATTTGTGTTTTTAATGTTGTCCCAGAGGTCTCTGAGATTGTCCTCATTTCTTTTTATTCGTGTTTCTTTATTTTGCTCCTTGGCAGTTATTTCCTCTGTTATTTCTTCCAGCTCACTTACCTGTTCTTCTGCCTCCATTATTCTGCTATTGATTCCTTCTAGTGTGTTTTTCATTTCAGTTATTGTGTTGTTCATCACTGATTGTTTGTTCTTTAGTTCTTCTATGTCCTTGTGAAACATTTTTTGTATCTTCTTGATCCATGCCTCCATTCTCTTTCCAAGATCTTGGATCATCTTTACTACCATTACTCTGCATTATTTTTCAGTAGATTGCCTATTTTCTCTTCCTTTATTTGGTCTTATGGGCTTTTACCTTGCTCCTTCATCTGTAACATATTTCTCTGTTGTCTCATTTTGTCTAACCCTCTGTGTTTATGGTCTCATTTCCACAGGCTGCAAATCGTAGTTCCTCTTGATTCTGTTGTTGTCTCCTGGTGTGTGAGGTTGGTCCAAGGGTTTGTGTAGGCTTCCTGTAGTGAGGGACTGGTATCTGCACCCTGGTCAGTGAAGCCGAGTCTTATCCCCCTCTGACGGGCAGGGCCCCTTCAGGTGGTGTGTTTTGGGGTCTGTGAGCTGTATGACTTTAGGCATCCTGTCTGCTGATGGGTGGAGCTCTGTTTCTGTCTTGCTGATGGTTTTGCATGAGGTGTCCAGCACTGGAGTCTGCAGGGAGTTGGGTGAATCCAGGTTTTGGTGTCAAGATGAATACATCTGGGAAAGCACCTGCCAACTGATATTCCCTGGGCCTGAAAATTATCTGGCAGTCCAGCATCCTGGATTGATGCTCCCACCCTGGAAGCCCAGGCGTGACCCCTGCCTGGGGCACCAAAAACCCACAAGCCATGCTGCACAGCCAGGGAAAAAAAGAGAAAAATAAAAGGAAAAAAAAACAAAGAGACAAACAAAACACAAGACAAATAGCAAAAACAAACAAACAGCAACAACCATCACCATAAAACACATGCACAAAAAATAAAGAAAACACAGAGACAAACCAAACCCAAGTCAAATGATAAAAGCAAAACCAAACAGAAACAAAGAAGTAGAAAGTAAAGAAAAAAGAGAGAGAGAAAGAGAGAGAGAGAAAACAAACAAAAGAACTCAAAAGTGAAAACAATTAATAGGGACTAAACTAACAAAAATGAAAAACACAACAAAAACAGAAAGCAAAAAGCAAATAAATACAAAACAAACACATAAAAGTGATAAAAAAGAACAAAACCAAAAAAAAACACAAAACAACAATGAAGTAAAGTAAAATTAGAAAAATTTAAAATACATTAAAAAATTAGAAATTAAAAAAATAAAAACAACAACACCAACAACTGAACAAAATAAAACAAACAGAAAAGAATAATACTAATAAGAATATTTTCCTGGTGTCTCTTTTGTCAGTGTCCTTGCCCTCGCAGTGAGCCACAGCCAACCCCCACTTCCCCAGAAGGCCCTCCAATACATCTCAGTAGGTCTTGGACTCTGACCTGACCCAAGTCCTGCATGTAATTGACCCCAAAGTCCCCTGCTGCTAGAGCTACACCTTCTCAGTTGTGGGAACACTCGTCTATTCAGATTCTCCAGACTCAGGATTTACCAAGCTGATCATGGGGATTTAATCCGCAGCTTGTGCACCTGCATAGAGAGATTTCTGTTCCTCTTCCTTAGTTGCACAGCCCCTGGGGCTCAGCTTTGGTTTTCACCCCACCTCTGCGTGTGTGTCACCCTCAGGCATCTGTTCCCCACCCAGGCGAGAGGAAAGTGAAACCAGCAGCTGATTGGGGCACATTTACTCAGTCTGCAGAGGGGTGTGGCAGCCACAACTGGGGATATGTGTGAAGTGCCTGCAGTGGTGGAGAGCAGCAGGCAGTTACAACAAACTGGGGTGTGCTCACTCTGGTGGGGCTCCCTCACAGTGCCCACACAGGCAGGGGATGACATGTGGGTGTGAGGTGGCCCTGACCCTTGTGCACCACCCAATGGTGCCTCATTTTCTAGGCAGACCATGCTTCCTCTAGGGGCATTTCCTGCCATGGAGCCCCTCACTCTTGTCCCCTCTGTTGTATCCGCACAGCCAACAGCAGTCCTCTCCCCAGATCCTCTCTCTTAATCCCATACTTTAGCACTTAGCCCCTACCAGCACTGGCAGATTCCCATCTTAGACAGGGCTGCTCAGGGCTGACTCCAAAGGAGGCTTTTGGATGGGTGGTGTTCAGGACCCCAGAGCCTACGCGGGAGGAGGAGGCCTTGGCTTGAGGGGTGGACAAGTCTGCTCCTATGGGTGTCTTTCCCAGTGCCTGCAGAGGCCGATGCTTGTGGGTGGGGAAGGGGGTTGCAATGGCAGCCCCACCCTTGCGCACCACTCAACAATGACACCTTCCTTCTATGGTGTTCCAGGCTTTTTCCTCAAACTTTCCCACTTGTGGAGTTCCTTACTCCTGTCCTTTCAGGCTGTCATTTCACACCCAACAGCTGTCCCCTTCCTGGGTCCATGCTCCAAACCCCACTTTCCAGCATCCAGCTCCTCTCCACAACAGGAGACACATGACTCAGGCTGGGGTATGTAGGGTTGTGACACAGACCATGTGCACATTTCTTACTTTGTCCTGCCTTCCACAGACCATGCACTGCATTCTCCCTAAATCCCCCAAAGGTCCCTTTCTGTCCCAGCTGATTTCCCCACCATGAAGGGGTTTTTCTGAGTGTGGGAACCTCTCCTCACCTTCAGCTTCCTGCCATGTTTGCTGGTCCCTTTTTAGATTTCTCTTTTCTTTCTTTTATCTTACCCAGTTGTGCAGGGATTTTTCTTGCCTTTTTAGGTGCCCCAAAATCTTCCACTAATGTTCAGCAGGTGCTCTGTGAGTATTGTTCCCTTTGTAAATGTATTCTTGATGTACTTATGAGGAGAGATGCATTCTTTGTCCTCCTATTCTGCCATCTTGACTCCTCTTCTATAGTCCTTGTTAAAGATGATTTAGTTATTCATGAATTTTCATTTTTTCAATCAAATTTTTAATGTGGTTATTAAGTTTTTCAAAACTCCATCTGGAAATTTCATTGCATTAATTTATAGATTTATTTGAGGAAAAGTGTTTTATTTATAATATTAAGTCATCCCATCCAAGTGCATGGAATGTCACATATTATCCAGATCATCTTCTGTGTCCTTGATTAGAGTTTTAAATTTTTCTGCCTAAGGGACTTTTGTATTTTTAGTTATGTTAATGTCTATATAGTGGTTTCATTGCTATTATACTTACAAAATTAAATTTTATGAATTATATTTAATGCTTTAAAAGAGAGGATTATAAACTTTTAAAAACATGACATTTATCTTCAAGTATGCATTGTTGTTACAGAAAATGTTTATTTCCAAATAACAAAAATCAAAATGTCTATAGACATTATACTTTCTCTTTTTAACATTGTTTTTTTGAATTTCAAGAGATTTTCCGAATTTTGAATAAAAATTTGATCTAATAAACAAAAGGCAAATAATCTGGGAAATATTATTTTTAGATGAATTTGAAGTATTTTTTTCATTCCACAACCTTTATTTTTCATTTTTACAATCTGCATTATTTTTTCTTTATGAGTATAGGTTAAACAATATATAAGAATAAAAATAATGTAAATCCTTATAATACTTAAAACTACTCTGAGTGGTAATGTAAAGGAGCACCCAAGTCCTGAGTATGTTCCCTTCATCTCCTCTGACCTTGACTTCCAATTCATCATATATACTCACTCAGTACAGACTTTCACACTGTTTCAATTTTAAAAGAGTACAAAATCATCAGTGACTTTGTTAGTTTTTATTACTAGAAATTAAACAGATGCTACTGACACCTTTAATTCATGAACCCATGAGAACACCTTTTCACACACCTGGGAATTTATGAGTCACCAGGTGGAAACTCCAGGCTTCCTGAAATTTATAAACCATCACCTGACTGTGGGGTCCCTGAGCCTGCCAAAGACAATCCTTTGGCCTGGGTTACACGTGGGAAATAGTTGTCCTTAATACTTGAGTTTTCCAAACTTGGTATTTTCAATTCAATTCACCAGATTCCCACAATAAGTACAATTTAGAATTTGAGTACTATGAAAAAAATATGCATTCACATTAAAAGGATATTGCAAAATGAAAGATTTATATTATTTGGCTTGTGAGATTATGAATTTTGTATTATTATTAATTATTTTAACAACAGTAATTTTTCAAAAGTCCAGAATGCAATGTAATTAATTCAATACCTATGCTATTTAATCAGTCTTGAATATTTATGTAAGACATGATGAAAGGCTCTTATCTGATAAGTAGAAGTGAACATACAGTCAAGTTTATAGTTCTAATCCTACTTTGCAAAATAAGTACTATTAAAATTTGCCAAAAAAGAACCAAAAATCTAGACACTTGTTGCTTGCCCATATTCTTCAAACAATTTTTCACAGTTATTAAACTTGTGGGTATGTTTTCTCTTCTTGGAAATGTCTGCAAGTCTCCAGGGAAACTTCACAACTAAAAAATATTATAAAGGAAAAGGGAAAACTCTCCCATTCCTTCTTCTTCCCTCCCTTCTTCTCCCCTCCCTCTACTCCCCCCTTATTCCACCCCATCTCACGCCTCCTCTTCCCAGCCTTCCCCAACCCACACTTTCATATAAAGGAAAAAAATTAATTGATCCTTGACTTTACTCCTTACTTTTTCTGGAAATCCTAAAATGAGATTAGGAAAAGTCTTTAAAATGATGGTCTCTGACAATACCAAATGCTGACAAGAATGTGGAGCAACAGAAGCTCTCATTCACTGCTGGTGGAAATGCAAAATGGTACAGCCACTTTGGAAGACAGTTTGGCAGTGTCTTACAAAACTAAGCATACTCTTACTCTACAATCCAGCAATCATGATCATTGGTATTTACCCAAAGGAGTTGAAAACGTACATCCACAGAAAAACCTGCATATGAATGTTTATAGCAGCTTTATTCTTAAGTGACAAAACTTGGAAACAACCAAGGTCACCTTCAATTAGTTATTAGATAAATAAACTGTAGTACATCCATACAATGGAATGCCATTCAATTCTGAAAATAAATGAGCTATCAAGCCACAAAAAGACCTGGAGAAAGCTTAAATGCATATAACTAAGTGAAAAAAAATGAAATGGCTACATACTTTATTATTCCAAGTACATGACATTTTGGAAAAGACAAAACTATGGAGACAGTAAAAAGATCAATGGTTGCCAGAGATTTGAGAGAAGAGAGAGATGAATAAACAGAGACAGAATTTTTATGGCAGTGAAACTATTCTGTAGGATATACTCTCTAATGATGGATATATATCATCATACATTTGTCAAAATCCATAAAATGTATGAGAATGAACCCTAATGTAAACTATAGACTTTGACTGATAATAATGTGTCAGTATAGGTTTCATTGAATGTAACAAATGCACCACTCTGGTTTGGGATGTTGATCCCCAGGCAGGTTCTGTTTAATGGGGGAGGAGGAGGAGAAGAGGAGGAAAGGGGGAATGTGAGAACTTTCTGTATTTTCTGCTAATTTTGTTGTGAACCTAAAACTGCTCTTTAAAAATGTCTATTAATTTAAAAAGGAAAAGCAACTAACCAACTTACAAAACTTTAAAGCCTAAAAAAGATATACAGAACATGGTGTGCTTGAACACATTGGCTAATACATCCTACTGACTATGGGGTCTGAGAGCAATGTAAAATATGTTTACACCAGTGATTGAGAGCAAATTAACAGGCAGTAAACACCAATTTTTAATATAATTAAAATATTATATATACATAAACCAAAACCACAAAAAAGTATTTAATGTGTTAACAAGCTATAAATAAAAAACAAAAATAAACTGAGGAAGTGAAAGAGCAAATCATGTTAAATTCAATTTGTAAAATCAATATCTATCATAGAAAAGAGGTTACAGTGATTTTGCATTTTAATGCTAATTTCCATTGGGGAGTCCTTCTGATTCTATTGATTGGGGAAAATATCAAAAAGAAATAGAAATTTTTGATGGCAAGATATGGATCCTGTTTACCTCAACTCGGGACATTTAAAAAATAAAGGTGATGAGATTTTTTCTTATAAGAAAGAGCAAAATTCATTTTCTTTATAAAACTGTTGACAGCCTTTATTTTTCATGTAGTTGCACTTGATTCAGCCACACCAAACAATGCTGCTGAACTCAACTTTTCCAACCTTCTAGAAAAAGAAGAGTGCATGCTGATTTTTGCATGCTTGAATCCATACTTGTATTCTTCATTTATATCCCCTTGGAGTATAGAGGAAACTTTTCTATTTCTTTGGGAAAAGAAAAATCCATTATGTATTTTGTAAGCCATTGTCATCAAATAGAATTGTGAGGCAGCAAACTGTACTAAATGTATACGGGGACAAAAGAGAGACAAATAAAAAGATAAAATTAATTAAAGAAATTCTAAAGAAAAATGTGGAACATAAAAGCAATCAATGTGACTTAAACAAGCATTTTATTCAAGGCTTAAAAAAAAAAAGAAAACCCCTTGACTGGCAAAGTTAGACAAAAAAGTGTCCTCTGGCACTAAATGATAAAAGAAACAATTGTCAT
Organism: Tursiops truncatus; assembly: GCF_011762595.2. Taxonomy (NCBI): domain Eukaryota; kingdom Metazoa; phylum Chordata; class Mammalia; order Artiodactyla; family Delphinidae; genus Tursiops; species Tursiops truncatus. The sequence goes on along the minus strand of NC_047044.1, from coordinate 74,263,654 downwards.
TTGCTTTGGGAATTTATAGAATTTTTAAGATTTTGATCCAATACAAGTCAGTTCTTTGAAATTAACAAGGGCTTACTGAGGCCACAGAAGAGTCTTACTACATTTAAAGGAGAGGCATAAACAACTTTATTCACTCTGCAAGTGATTTCTTGAGCATCTTATATGTATCAGGCCCTTGGGATTTATCAGTGAACACCTTCCCCCCATAAAATTCCCTGTCATTGTAGAGGTTATGTTCTACTTGGAGGAAGGCAGAAAATGAACCCTAAGCATAACAAATAATTATATGTTAGAAATTGAAAATTCTATAGGAAAAACAGAGTAGACATAGGATGACCGAGATACAGGTATTGGGATGAGGGAAAAGTGGGTTGAAACTTACTTACATAAATGTGTCCAGTGCAGACCCCCTTGGGAATGGGACATTTGTAACTTTTTTCTTTAATTTATTTAATTTATGGCTGCATTGGGACTTTGTTGTTGTGCGCGGGTTTTCTCTAGTTGCTGCAAGCGGCATCTACTCTTCATTGCAGTGCGTGGGCTTCTCATTGCGGTGGCTTCTCTTGTTGTGGAGCATGGGCTCTAGGCACACAGGCTTTGGCAGTTGTGGTGCTCAGGCTCAGTAGCTGTGGCTCGCAGGCTTTAGAGAGTAAGCTCAGTCGTTGTGGTGCATGGGCTTAGCTACTCCATGGCATATGAGATATTCCCGGACCAGGGTTCAAACCCGTGTCCCCTGCATTGGCAGGCAGATTCTTAACCACTGCACCAGAAAAGGGGACATTTGAACACAGATCTGAATCAGGGAGGAAAGAAGTTCCTTGTAAACAGCCAGTGCAAGGATCCGAGGTTAGAGCATGCCTGATGTGTACTGAGAGGGTCCCAGTTCAGAAAGACTACAGTTTTGGGGAAGGCTAGACATACACCCTGAATATAAGAGATCAACCAGTAACTAAATACTAAACAAAAATGATCAAGTTTCAAAACCAATGAAATAGAGTAAATCTCAGAGGATTTCTGAAAGCACTGAGGAAGAGGTGAGAGTTTAAATGGATCTTGAAATATTTCTGATGTTTTTCTTCCCGTGGGAGTGAAGTTGATGATCATAAACACTTATAAAATTTACAAAGATGAGAGAACCCATCCCACTAAATGCTTAAAAACAAAAATGTTAAGTTATTTTCAAGTCTTTTGCATTCTAAAATGATTCAGCCCTCTTCCATGCAACTTCCTTTATGATTGGCCCAGCCATCTCTTCTGGAAAGTGAATCTAGTTTATTGCTCCTTTCTCACTCTTCCTCTATGTGTTTTAATCCACTGAATCTGGCTTAGCTCCCACAGTTTGACAAAAACTGTTTTTGTCTTGCTTGCATATCCAGTGTACACATTTCATTACTTTATTTATCTTGCTTACTTATTGTAAATATTAGCTACTATTAAACATAGCCACCTTGCAATTTTATTGTCCTTTGGTCTGTCTCTTGCTTCTCTCTTCCTACCATTTTGTTCTATCTTCCTCCATCAGTTCCATAAATACTGAGCTGTGTTCTCAGCTCTCAGTGTTCTCCAGTACTCACTGTCTCCAATATCTCTTCTCTTCTTTCTTAAAACCACGAAAATCAGGGTTTCACTCTACTATTTCACCTAACTTACTAGGTAACTAGTAGTTCCCAGTTTCCCCCTATAAGCTGAGTTTGCTCCAGTTGTCACAACAATAATAATAGTGTCCTTTTCATTTTCACATTTTTATCCCTATTTAGGCAATACAACATATGGTCTCCTGATCTATGTCTCCCACTGGAAAATCCCGTGGTCATTTCTCAGTATTTCAGTCCTCATACTGTGTTTCAAACTCCCTAAAGCACCACAGCAAACTCGCAAGACCCCAAAGGATATTTTAAAATTTCAAGGGAATGGACTTGAGGACACGGGGAGGGGGAAGGGTAAGCTAGGACAAAGTGAGAGAGTGACTTTGACATATATACACTACTAATGTTAAATAGATCGCTAGTGGGAAGAAGTTGCATAGCACAGGGAGATCAGCTCGGTGCTTTGTGGCCACCTAGAGGGGTGGGATAGGGAGGGTGGGAAGGAGATTCAAAGCAAGAGGGAGAGGGTATGGGGATATATGTATACATATAGCTGATTTACTTTGTTATACAGCAGAAACTAACACAACATTGTAAAGCAATTATACTCCAATAAAGATGTTTAAAAAAATTTTTTAAATAAAATTTCAAGGGAAACACATCGTCAAATAAAGCAAAAAGTGCATATTTAAGTTAGTTCACAGTTTCAGTGTGAGACTGCACTTCTTTCCTTCCAATGATGTCATATCTTTGCAAAGCTGGGTTTTTGGTGTCTGTTGAGATAAAAAGTAAAGACTTTGCTAAAATCAGAGTGAACCAGTTCATGAGTGCGGTAGTTCCCAAAGACATTCCAAGATTTACAAGCTGTGCAATGCCCAACTGGTACACATATCTGATTAGAAAGTAATTGTGGTTATTTGATAATGAAATTAAATGCTAGCTTTTTCTTTCATTTTAATTTGTGTGTGTTAGGTTTTCAATCACTTCTAAGCTAAAAGAACATAAATATTTATTAAGCAGTTTGGGCAAGACCACTTAATAAACAAAACTGTTAGGTATTTCTTTTGGCCTAAGATATCCATAAAAGTGCACTGAGACACTAAGGATGGCATGAACCAAGAAAGTCTGGGAGCCTCTGTTTCAGTTCTTGTCATAACTGACCTACAGCAGTACTTGCACGGTTGATCACATCCTCTTCCATTTTTTTTTAACATCTTTATTGGAGTATAATTGCTTTTTTATTGAAGTATAGTTGACATACAATATTATGTTAGTTTCAGGTATACAACATAGTGGTTCGACATTTAAATACATTACAAAAATATCACCATGATAAGTCTAGTAACCATACATCCTTATGCAAATTTATTACAGTATTGTCGACCATATCCTTATACTGTATACACATCCCTGTGACATTTTTTTTTTCTGGAAGTTTGTACCTCTTAATCCCCTTTGCCTATTTTGCCCAACAACCCCCATGTCCTGCCAACCACTAGTTTGTTTTCTGTATCTATGAGTCTGTTTCTATTTTGTTATGTTTATTTATTTTGTTTTTTAAATTCCACTTGTAAATAAGATCAGATGACACTTGTCTTTCTCTGGTTTGATTTATTTCACTTAGTATAATGTCTGTATGTCTATCCATGTTGTCACAAATGGCAAGATTTTATTCTCTTTTATGGCTAAGTAATATCCCAGTGTATACATATAGTACATCATTTTTTTAATTGAAGTATATTTGATTCAGAATTGTGTTAGTTTCAGGTGTACAGCAAAGTCATTCAGTTATATATTTTTCATATTATATTTCATGATAGGCTATTACAAGATATTGAATATCATCCCCTGTTCTATACAGTAAACTCTTGTTGTTTATATCTTGTTTATCCATTCACCTATTGATTGACACCTAGGTGACTTTGATACCTTGGCTATTATAAATAATGCTAGAATGAACACAGAGGTGCATTTGAAAAGAATGTTTTCTTATTGATTTTCTGTCTAGATATAACCATTGATTTAAGCGGGATGTGAAGTCTCCTAAAATTTTTGTACCACTGTCAATTTATGTATTAAGTGCCTATATGTTGGGTGCATATATATTTACAAGTGTTATATCTTCTTATTGGATTGATCCCTTTATCATTATGTAATGTCTTACTTTGGGTCTTGTTACAGTCTTTGTTTTAAAATCTATTTTGTCTGATAAAAGTATTGCTACTTCAGCTTTCTTTTCATTTCCTTTGGCATGAAATATCTATTCTATCCCTTAATTTCAGTCTGTGTATGTATTTAGATCTGAATCAAGTCTTGTAGACAGCATATAGTTTGGTCTTGTTATTTTACTCATGCATTCACCCTAGGTATTTTCTTAGTTGAAGTATAGTTGATGTACAATATTATATGTTATAGGTATATAATATAGTGATTCACAATTTTTAAAGGTTATACTCCACTTATAGTTATTTTAAACTATTGGCTATATTCCCTGTATTGTACAATATATCCTTGTAGCTTATTTTATACTTAATAGTTTCTACCTTTTAATGCCCTACCCCATATTGCCCCTTCCCCCTTCCCTCTCTCCACTAGTAACCACTAGTTTGTTCTCTATATCTGTGTATCTACTTCTTTTTTGTTTTATTCACTAGTTTGTTTTATTTCTTAGATTACACATATATGTTATATCATACAGTATTTGTCTTTCTCTGTCTGGATTATTTCACTCAGTATAATACTTTCCAAGTCCAATTTGTTTTTGCAAATGGCAAAATTGTGTTCTTTTTTATGGCTGAGTAGTATTCCATTATATATATTCCATTGTATGTATGTATACATATAGCACATTTCTTTACCCATTCATCTGTTGAGGACACTTAGGTTGCTTCCATATCTTGGCATTTGTACATAGTGCTGCTATGAATATTGGGGTGCATGTATCTTTTCAAATGAGGTGTTTTTTGTTTTTGATTTTTTTTTCTGATATATACCAAGGGTAGAAATTCTAGGTAATATGTTCCTATTTTTGCTTTTGGAGAAACTTCCATACTATTTTCCACAGTGGCTGCACCACTTTGCATTCCCACCAACAGTGTATGAGGATTCCCTTTTACCACACTCTCGCCAATATTTGTTATTTGTTTTCTTTCTGATGACAGATATTCTGACAGATGTAAGGTGATATCTCATTGTAGTTTTTTTTTTTAATTAATTTATTTTTGCTGTGTTGGATCTTCGTTTCTGTGCGAGAACTTTCTCTAGTTGTGGCAAGGGGGGGCCACTCTTCATTGTGGTGCATGGGCCTCTCACTATCGTGGCCTCTCTTGTTGCAGACCACAGTCTCCAGATGCGCAGGCTCAGTAGTTGTAGCTCACGGGCCTAGTTGCTCCACGGCATGTGGGATCCTCCCAGACCAGGGCTCAAACCCATGTCCACTGCATTAGCAGGCAGATTCTCAACCAATGCGCCACCAGGGAAGCCCTCATTGTAGTTTTGACTTGCATTTCCGTCATGATTAACAATGTTGGGCATCTATTCATGTGTACATTGGCCACTTGCATTTTCTCTTTGGAAAAATGTATCTTCAGTTTTTCTGCCCATTTTTAAATTGGGTTGTTTGTTTTTCTGATGATGAGTTGTATGTGTTGTTATATGTATGTTGGATATAAACTCCTTATCAGTCATATCATTTAAAAATATTTTCTCCCAGTCCATAGATTGTCTTTTTGTTTTGTCTACGGTTACCTTTGCTGTGCAAAGGCTTTTATGTTTAATTTGGTTCCATTTGTTTATTTTTGTTTTTATTTCCTTTGTTTTAGGAGATGGATCCAAAAAATATTGCTGTGATTTATGTCAAAGAGTGTACTGCCTGTATTTTCCTCTAGGAATTTTATGGTATCTGGTCTTATATTCAGATCTTTAATCCATTTTGAATTTATTTTTGTATACTGTGTTAGAAAATGTTCTGATTTCATTCTTTTCCACGTACCTGTCCAGTTTTTCCAGCACCACTTATTGAAGAGACAGTCTTTTCTCCATTGTATATTCTTGCTTCCTTTGTCATAGATCAATTGATCATAAGCACATGGGTTTATTTCTGGGCTCTATTCTGTTCCATTCATCTATTTGTCTGTTTTTGATACTGTATTTCATACTGTTTTGATTACTGTAGCTTTGTAGTGTAGTCTGAAGGCAGGGAACCTGATTCCTCTAGCTCCATTTTTCTTTTGCAAGATTGCTTTGGCTATCTGTGGTCTTTTGTGCTTCCATAAAAATTTTTAAATTTTTTGTTCTAGCTCTGTGAAAAATGCCATTGGTAATTTGGTAAGCATTGCATTGAATCTGTATATTGCCTTGGGTAGTATGGTCATTTTAACAATATTAATTCATCTAATGCTAGAACACGGTACATCTTTCCATTTGTTTGTGTTGTCTTCAATTTTTTTTTCATCAGTGTCTTATAGTTTTCTGAGTACAGGTCTTTTACCTCCCTAGGTAGATTTATTTGCAGGTATTTTGTTCTTCTGGATGCAATTTTAAATGGGATTGTTTCTTTAATTTCTCTTTCTGGTCTTTCATTGTTAGTGTATAGAAATGCAACAGACTCAAAAGAATATTAATTTTGTATCCTGCAACTTTACTGGATTCATTGATAAGTTCTAGTAGTTTTCTGGTTCTGTCTTTAGGATTTTCTATGTATAGTATCACGCCATCTGCAAACAGTGACAGTTTTACTTCTCTTCCAATTTTGATTTCATTTATTTCTTTTTCTTGTCTGATTGCTGTGGCTAAAATTTCCAAAGTTATTTTGAGTAAAAGTGGTGAGAGTGAGCATCCTTGTCTTTTTCTTGATCTTAGAGGAACTAGTTTCAGCTTTTCATCATTCATTATGATGTTAGCTTTGGTTTTGCCCTTTGTATGGCCTTTTTTATGTTGAGGTATGTTTCCTCTATTCATACTTTCTGAAGAGATTTTTTTTTATCATAAATGGATGTTGAATTTTATCATAAGCTTTTTCTACATCTATTGATATGACTGTTAGATTTTTATTCTTCAATTTGTTAGTGTGATATATCACACAGACTGATTTGTGGATATTGAAAAATCCTCAAATCCCTGGAATAATTCCCACTTCATCATGGTGTAACATCATTTTTATGTATTGTTGGATTTGGTTTGCTAATATTTTGTTGAGAATTTTTGCATCTATATTCATCTGTGATATTGACCTGTAATTTTCTTTTTTAATGATATCTTTATATGGCTTTGGTGTCAGGATGATGCTGACCTCATAGAATGAGGTTGGAAGTGTTCCTTCCATGCAATTTTTTGCAATAATTTAAGAAATATAGCTCTTATCTCCTCTCTAAATGTTTGGTAGAATTTGCCTGTGAAGCCATCTGGTCCTGGACTTTTGTTTGTTGGGAGTTTTAAATTAGTGATTCAATTTTATTACTGATAATTGGTCTGTTAACATGAACAGTCCAATTACCAGTAATGAATCAGATTCCTGGTTCAGTCTCAGGAGGTTGCACATTTCTAAGAATTTCTCCATTTCCTCTAGGTTGTCCATTTTATTGACAGAGTTTTTCATAGTAGTCTCTTATGATCCTTTGTGTTTCTTTGTTGTCAGTTAACTTCTTTTTCATTTCTGATTTTATTGATTTGGACCCTCTCCCTTTTTCTTCTTGATTAGTCAGCTAAAGGTTTATCAATTTGATTTATCTTTTCAAAGAATCTTCTTTTAGTTCCACTGATCTTTTCTATTATTTTTTAGTCTCTATTTCATTTATTTCTGCTCTGATCTTTATAATTTCTTTCCTCATCATAACTTTGGTTTTGTGTGTTCTTCTTTTTCTAGTTGCTTTAGATGTAATGTTAGGTTGTTTATTTGAGATTATTCTTGTTTCCTGAGGTCAGTTGGTATCACTATAAACTTTCCTCTTAGAACTGCTTTTGCTATGTCTCATAAGTTTTGGGTGTAATGTTTTCATTTTCATGTCTCTAGGTATTATTTGATTTCCTCTTTGATTTTTTCAGTGAACCATTTGTTGTTTAGTTGCATATGCTTAACTTGTTTTTATGTTTTTGCATTTTTTTCTTGTAGTTGTTTTATTTATTTATGTTTTTGTCTTATAGCGCTATGTTCAGAAAAGATGTTTGATATGATTTCAATTTTCTTAAATTCACTGAGGCTTGCATTATGGCCTAGCATGTGATCTACCCTGGAGAATTTCCCATGTGCACATGAAAAAGAATATGTATTCTGCTGCTTTCCAAAGGAATGCTCTCTCTATATATCAATTAACTCTATCTATTCTAATGTGCCATTTAAGGTGTTTCGTTACTGATATTTTATCTGGATGATCGGTCCAGTGATGTAAGTGGGGTGTTAAAGTCTCCTACTGTTATTGTGCTACTGTTGATTTCTCTTTTTATGTCTGTTAATATGTGCCTTATATATTTAGGTACTCATATATTGGGTGCATATATATTTACAATATTATATCTTCTTCTTGGATTGATCCCTTGATCATTAGGTAGTGGCCTTCTTTGTCTCTTGTAACAGTCTTTATTTTAAAGTATATTTTTTCTGATATAAGTATTGCTACTCCAATTTTCTTTTGCCTTCCATTTGTGTGGAATACATGTTTCCATCCACTCACTTTCAGAGTGTGTCTCTAGATCTGAAGTGAGTCTTTTGTTGGCAGAATATATATGGATCTTGTTTTTGTATCCATTCCACCACTCTACATCTTTTGACTAGCACATTTACTCCACTTACATTTAAAGTAATTATTGATATGTATGTTCTTATTGCCATTTTGTTAATTGTTTTGTGTTGTTTTTATAGGTCTTTTTCCCCCTTTCTTCTTTTGTCCCCTTCTCTTGTGATTTGATTACTGTCTTCAGTGTTATGTTTGGAGTCCTTTGTTTGTGTGTGTGTGTGCATGCATGTGTGTCTATTATGGATGTTTGGTTTGTGGTTTCCATGAGGTTTTTATATAGCTATCTATATATATACATGATTGTTTTAAGTTGCTGATATCTTCATTTCGAATGCATTTTAAAACCCTGCATTTGTACTCTTCTTCCCTCATGATTATTGTTTTTTATATCATATTTTACATTTCATTGTTTGGGGTATCCCATAACTGTTTATTGTGGATCTAGATAATTTTACTATTTTTGTCTTTTAAGCTGTCGATTAGCTTTGTGCATGGATGACTTCCTACCTTTACTGTATGTTTGTCTTTACCAATGAGCTTTTTCATTTTGTAATTTTCTTGTTTCTTTTTCACCTAGAGAAGTTCCTTTTACATTTGCTGTAGACTGGCTTGGTGGTGCTGAACTCTTTTAGCTTTTGTTTCTCTGTAAAGCTTTTGATCTCCCCATTAAATCTGAACAAGAGCCTTGCTGGATAAAGTATTCTTGGTTGTAGGTTTTCCCTTTTCATCACTTTAAATATATCATGCTAATCCCGCCTGCCTGCAGAGTTTCTGTTGAAAAATCAGCTGATAGCCTTATGGGATTTCCCTTGTATTTTGTTTTTGGTTTGTTTTTTGCTTTTAATATTCTCTTTTTATCTCTAATTTTTTTTTTCATTTTAAATACAATGTGCCTTGGTGTGTTCCTCTTTGAGTTCATCCTGTATGGGACTCTCTGCACTTCTTGGATTTGGGTGACACTTTCCTTTCCAAGTTTAGGGAATTATTCAGCTATTATGTCTTCAAGTATTTTCTCAGCTTTTTCTTTGCTCCTTCTGGGACCCCTATAAATGTGAATATTAGTGTTCTTGATGTTGTCTTAAACTGTCCCCATTTTTTTTCATTCTTTTTTCTGTTTAGCATCAGTGATTTCCACTACTCTGTCTTCCAGCTCTCTGATCTGTCCCTCTGTATCTTTTACTCTACTGTTGATTCCTTCTAGTGTATTTTTCATTGCAGTTTTTATTCTTCATCTCTGATTCGTTGTTCTTTATATTTTCTAACCCTGTTAAAAACCTTTAACTTCTCATTCTGTGCATTCATTTTTCTCCTAAATTCTTTGATCATCTTTATGATAATTATGCTGAAATCTTTCTCAGGTAGATTGCCTCTCTCCACTTCACTTAGTTCTTCTTCTGGTGTCTTATCTTATTCCTTCTTCTTGGATATGTTCTGCTTCCTCTTCTTGCCTAAGTTGCTGTTTATATTTTTATATATCTGGTAGGTTAGTTATGTTTCCCAAACATGAAGAATTGGTCTTCTGAAGGACACATCTTAATTGTCGCAGCAGCACACTTCCCTCACATCACCCAAACTATATGCTCTAGGGGTTCCCCCTATAAATGCTGCATGGGTCCTTCTGTTGTGTTGGGCTATGTTGGTGGTCTGGTAGCCTTTTTTGGTCCCTGGTCTGACCCTGCCTTGTGTGGAGGCTGACAGCTGCTGGTCGATGGGGCCCAATCATGAGGCAACTGACTCCAGTACTACAAGGAGCTTCAGGGCTAGTGCTGGCTCACTGGAGGGCTGGGTCAGAAGATTCCATGGAAATTGCCCATCCACTTATGGGAAAAGCCATATCTTGGGGCTAGTGTTGGACTATTAGCAGGCAGAGCCAGTTCTGGAGGGATCTCAGAGTTACAGTCTGATCACTGGTGGGAGATGGCTGGTTCCTGACACAGTTGGATATAGGGTTCAGGGTGTCCCAAAGCTTGTTTCAGCCTGAAAGTGGGCAGGGCTGGGGCTCAACTAGTCCCAAGGCAGGGTCTGGCCTGTTGTGGGCAGTCTGGGTCCATGGACTGCAGAATTGTGGTTCTCTTGCATCTGAATTCTGTCTCCTGGTGGATAAGGTGGGTAAGGTTGGTCCAGAGGCTAGAGAAGACTTCCTGGAAGGCAGGGCCAGTGCCTGTCCACTGGTAGGTAGAGCTGGTCCTGGCCTTCTGGTATGTAGTGTTGTGTCTAGGGGCATGTGCAGAGGTGACTGTGGTCTCAGGAAATATTTAGGCAACCTTTCTTCTAGTGGGTGGTCCTATGTGCCCCCACCCCCCACATTTAGTTTCTTGGCTTGAGGCATCCCAGCACTGTGGCCTACAGGCTTTTATGTGGGGCCAGGCCTTAGCCCTTGAGCTAGAAGGAGGGTTCCACCATGGCACCCACCAGCACCAGTGTCCGTGCAGTAGAAGGAGTTCTCAAGAATGGTTGCTACCACAGTCTATGTCCCCAGACTGAGATTCAGCCACACACTGCCTATCCAAGAGACTCCCTAAAACTAGCAGGTAAGTCTGGCTCAGGCTTCTATTAAATTACTACTTTTGCCCTGTGTCCTGGAGAGTGTAAGATTATGTGTATGCCCTTTAAGAATGAAGTCTATTTCTCTCAGTCCTATGGACTCCTGAAATTAATCCCCACTAACTTTCAAAGCCAAATGCTCTCAGGGCTCATTTTCCAATTGCAGGACACCCCCCCCCCCCACCCTCAGCTGGGGAGCTTGAAGGGATGCTCAGAACTCTCACTCCTATGGGAGAATGTCTGCAATATAATTATTCTCCATTATGTGGGTCACTCACCCAGTGGTATGGGACTTGATTATATCACAAAACCACTCCTCCTACCCATCTTGTTTTGGTTCCTTCTTTATGTCTGAAGTTGTAGAAGATATTTCCTGATAGGTTCTGGTCTTTTTCATTGATGGTCATTCTGCAAATAGTTGTGGTTTTGGTGTGCTTGTAAGAGGAATTGAGCTCAGGGTCTTTTTACTCCACTATTTTGACTGATCTTCATCTTTCTCAGTCACAAAATCACAAAACCAAGTGAGGATCAGGATCTGAGCCTGAGGAATTTAGCTCCAGAGCCCATGACAGAACTGTATATGGAGGTTTCCAGTAAACTTTCTGCAATGGTGTCCCAGCTAAATAAGTGTAATAGGAAAACTCTCCACCTTACAGTTCTGTATGTCAGATGCCCAACACAGGTTTAATTAGTCTAAAATCAAGATGTTGACAAGGCTTCATTTCTTTCTAGAGGCTGTAGGGAAGAATTTGTTTCCTTGCCTTTTACAGCTTCTGGAGACTGCTGGCATTCTTTTTCTCAAAGACCCTCTCTTCCATTTTCAAATCCAACATCAGGTTGAGTCCCTTTCACATCCTATCACCCTCCACCCTATATCTTTTGATTTGAGCATTTAGTCCATTTACATTTAAGGTAATTATTGATAGACATGTACTTAGTCTTTTTATTAATTGTTTTGGGGTTGTTTTTGTAGTTCTTCTCTGTTCTTTTCTTCATCTCTTTTTCTCTTACCTTGTGACCTGAACGTTATCTCTAGTGTGATATTTAGACTTCTTTCTCTTTAATTTTTGTGTATCTATTATGGGTTTTTGGTTTGTGGTTATCATGAAGTTCATATAGAACAACTTATGTATGTAGGCATTTATTTTAGGTTGATAATCTCTTAATTTAGAATGCATTTTAAAAGCCTTACATTTTTACTCACCCTCACACATTTTATGTGTTCACCATCATGTATGGTCAGGCCACTCAAGATGGCTGTTTTCTTACTTTCTGTACATCCCCTGCTCAACCAGTGCCTGTTTCACCTATAACCTACTCACACGACTGACCTTCCTACATACTTGCCCCCACTCCTTATCAAAGGGGCAGTGAGTGGTGTGCCACTCTGCTAGTTTCCCTGGTAACCAAGGAGCCAACTTGATGTCAATTCTCCTCGGGAGTATAGACTGCCACCATGTCCTGCCTCACTGTCCACAGCACATGGTGGGGAGTCACTCCGGGACTTTGCTTTAAATGTGTAAGTTCCCCTCCATTAAGTCATTGATTTCTCTGTTGCTGACTCTGAGCTCTTTCTTCATCTTAAAGTTGGGTTTGTACAGGCCTTGTAGGCCTGCAGGGTGCAGCCCAGCACATCATATTTTACATCTTTTTATTTCATGTATCTTTTAACTACTTATTTTAGATATATGATGATTTTACTACTTTTGCCTTTTAACCTTCCTACTAACTTTATAAGTGGTTGATCCATTACCTTTACTATATGTTTGCCTTTATCCAAAATATTTTCTTTTGTAATTTTCTTATTTCTAGTTTTGGTCTTTTCTTTTCCACTTAGAGAATTCCCTTCAACATTTCTTGTAAGGCTGGTTTAGTGATGACGAATTCTTTAGACTTTTGTTTGTCTGTGAAACACTTCATCTCTCCTTCAATTCTGAATTATAGTTAACCTTTTTGGGAAGAAGATTTCTGGTTGTAGTTTTTTTCCTTTCAGCACTTTATTTTATTTTATTTTTTGCGGTACATGGGCCTCTCACTGTTGTGGCCTCTCCCGTTGTGGAGCACAGGCTCCAGACGCACAGGCCCAGCGGCCATGGCTCACAGGCCCAGCTGCTCCGTGGCATGTGGGATCTTCCCGGACCGGGGCACGAACCCATGTCCCCTGCATCGGCAGGCGGACTCTCAACCACTGCGTCACCAGGGAAGCCCTCCTTTCAGCACTTTAAATATACGATGCCACTCCCTTAAGACCTGCAAAATTTCTGCTGAAAAGTCAGCTAATAGTCTGATGGAAGTTTCCTTATACAGAACTACTTGCTTTTGTCTTGCTGCTTTTAAGATTCTCTCTTTATGTCTAATTTTCGATATTTTAACTATAATGTGTCTTGGTGTGGACCTGTTTCAATTCATCTTTCTGGGCACTCTCTGTGCTTCCTAGACCTGCAGGTTTGTTTCCTTCTCCAGGTTAGGGAAATTTTCAGCTATTGTTTCTTCAAATTATTTATCTGCCACTTTCTCTCTCTGTTCTCTTTCTGGGACCCCTATAATGTGAATGTTAGTATGCTTGATGTTCTCCCAGAAGTCCCTTAAGCTATCCTCATTTTTAAAAATTCCTTTTTCTTTTATTCTGTTCAGCTTGTGTGATTTATACTATGCTGTCTTCCAGTTTACTATGTATCATTTCTATGTATCATCTAATCTACTTTTGATTTCTTCTTTTGTATTTTTTATTTCAGTTATTATATTCTTCAGCTTTGCTTGTTTATTCTTAATATTTTTTAACTCTTTGTTAAGCTCTTTATTAAGTATTCATCCATTCTTCAATCAAGTTGGTTGAGCATCATTTTGATTATTACCTTGAACTTTTTATTGGGTAGTTAATTATTTTCCTGAGGTTTTTGTCTTTCTCCTTCATTTGGAACATATTTCTCTGTGTTCTCATTTTGCTTAATTCTGTTTGTTTATGTTAAGTAGGGCCTTAATCATCTCCTGATCTTGGAGAAGTGGCCTTATATAAGAAATGTCCTATGGGGTCCAGCAGCATACTCCCTCCTGACCACCAGAGCTATATGCTCCTGTTGTCTCCCCTGTATGGGCTGCATGCACATTTCTTTTGACATGACTGACTACTGAAGGTGTGTTAGTAGGCAGAGCTGGCCCCCAGTAGGGCTGGCTGTGAGTCCCTGTCTTGTGCATTTGCTGGGTGCACTCTTTGGCATCACAGGGCCCCACTGTAGCTAGCTCTTTGTCCCAGTGGCATGCTATTGCTGCAGGCATGTTGGTGGGCAGGTTAGGTAGTCCTCCAGCATGGCTGGTTTCAAGGCCTGCTGGTGTCTGACTACTTCAAGGGTGTTAGTGGGTGGGGCATGCCTCTGACTTGGGTTCATACTACCTTACCAGTACTGGCTGCCCTTATCTCTCAGTAAAAGTCCTGTTAGTCCTCCCATGATCAACCCATAATCTATGGAGCATCCTTGTTTTTCCCAAGATGGATTAAATGTTTATTTTTTGTACAAGGCACTTTGTACTTGCTCTATTAGAGACATTATTGAATTGTAATTGCTTGTTTGCATATCTTCCTCCCACTGACTTCTTCCAGTGACTTGAGTCATGGACTCACGTGTTATCGATCTTTGTATTGCCAGTGCCTATTACAGAGCTAGGCCTCAATAAATGTTTATTCAGTGACTGAATTAATGAATTGGGTCAGTGAAGTTCACTCTCAAATTTTTCTCCTCTGACAATTATTCTTCCAACAAATCAATAAGTTCTTTATTCTTTCTGCCTTATTAAGAATGGAAAGTAAGTAGTGTTAAGTATAGTTTCCAGTGTTTTTACTTTTTTAAAAATGTAATAAGAATTACCTAAAAAATCAAAACTTTATATTTTCTCAAGACAGCTCAGTGAGTTTTCAAATGGTTACTCATACCAATTAAAAGACTAACCTATGATAATGTGAAACACAGTCATAAAATTTATAAATGTTGACATTCTCAGGTTAAAAATAAATTGAATATATTTCTGAAAATGCATTGGCTTAATATTTTTAAATCAATTTTTGAATGTCCTAAGCATATAATGTTAACCATGCATCACTGATTTTCAACTTAATATATTACATTAAAGAAGTTATAAAAATTTGAGCTTCAGAGTGTTTACACATTCAAGCATAAATTGAATGAATTATGGAACATTTACTTAAAGTTTAAAAGTTGTAAGAAGAATAAAAGTGGTTAACCTGTAAGTAAGAATTCTAAAAAATTAGAAAGATTAAAGAAACATTTTAGGAGAGATTAAATAGACTACCAGAATAAGAGACCCCCAGACTAAACCAATAAAGTACAAATAGAAAAAGAAAAATGATTGCAAATGACAACAACAAAGCACTGTATGTAGTACATATAAAATAAACACATCAAATTAAAATCAAGAAATAAACTAACCTAATAATATATGTAAACATATAGGAAATGTGCAGAACTAGTGTGTGAGTACTGCAATGAATTGTCACACATTCCCATCACCATATAGTAAACTGTCACACATTCTCATCACCATAATCATACAATTTCAAATGTGTTTTTCATATTAGAAGAAAACTAATTCTTATATATTATTATTTTTATATATTAAGTCACAAGGACAGACTCTGACCAATACTTTTGTACTGGTCAGGGTAAACTTATAAAAACAAGACAAAATAAAACAACTACAACCAAATCTCTGTAGCTTAAGAAATAAAAGTTTATTTCTCTCTCACACATCACAGTTCAATGCAGGTCATACATACACTGGAGTGTTTGACATATAATAGGCAATGAATGTGTGTTAAAAGATAAAATAAATAAATAGAAGGAAAGGAAAAAGAAGTAAAGGAAGGAAAGAAGGAAGGAAGGAAGGAAAAAATGTTCTGTTTGACCTTGCTTAAACTATTTAATCTGTCCTAGCCTCAGTTCTCCCATCTGTTACATGGGACAATAGTGACCTATATCACCTGGTGGTTACAATGATTAAAGTGTAATAATATAGATATTATTATGTATAACATAATATAACAATGTATAACATAATAACCTACTATTTTATGTAAGAATTGATTCCTATCGTCAGGATAAGCTTGAGGCACAACTCAAATTTTCCTTAGCTATCCACCTTCCTATTTTCTCTCTTACTCCCATTTTTCTCTCATTTTCCTCAGACGCTAATGGCACACATGCAGAGTTCCATTAAATCTACTTTCAGTTTGCTTCCAATCAGGAAGACATTTGCATCAGCTGATACTTCATTCCTCAAAAAGTGAAGAAAAATTCAACCAAATAGAATGGAGACAGCAATTGAACTTGCCCTTAATAGAAAAATATCAACAGCTAGTAAATGGGGGTAGGGTGGATTTCCAAATTGAATCATCAACTGCTGAGAGAATGGACAATTGTAGATGTTTTAGTCCATTAGATCTGTCATACCAAAACACCATAGACTGGTTAGCTTAAACAATAAACATCTATTTCTCACAGTTCTGGAGGCTGGGAAGCCCCTGATCAAGGGGCCAGCAGATTCAGTGTCCAGTGAGGGACTGCTTCATATTCATAGATGGCCATCTTCTCACTCTGTCCTCATGTGGTGGAAGAGGCATGGAGCTCCCTAGGGCCTCTTTTATAAGGGCACTCATGAGGGCTACACCCATATGACAATCACTTCCCAAAGGCCCCACATACAAATACCATAAAACTGAGGGTTAGGATTTAATGTGTGAATTTTGAGGAGACACAAACATTCAGTCTATGGCAATGGAAAAAGAGAGTATGTATAGTGAGTGAGGGAAATTAGGTGAGAGAAAGATGGAGGTCAAATTACTATTAACAAAAATACTTAATAAGAAATTCATGTGTTTGATAACATTAACATTATTCTATAAATGTATCTTACTGATATTGTCTTATTGATGTTGCTGATTATAGGAGACACCTGGCAATAGGTACTGCCAGAGTGCCAAATTAGAATGAGTACTGGATTAAGCACTGGAATGAGTTCTGAATTCTAGCTCTGTTACTAACTTACTTGTGTAATTTTCAGTACTCACTTAGTCTTCATTTCTCACATATGTAAGGTTGTCCTGGATAAGTTTTTGTTACTTTTTCAACTATGTAATTTTATGAAAGAGAAACTTCATTATGATCATAGGACAGAACTAGTCTTTAGGAAACTTGCATTGAACAAGGACTAATTCAGAATAACATGGAGTGAGCACCTTTAGCAACTTTATCTGACATTCCAAAACTGAGTTTATCTGACATAATAGGAAAAGGCCTGTCTTAGTCAGCTTGGTCTGGTCAGTTATAATATATTACTGTAGACTGGGTAGCTTAACAAATATTTATTTCTTACAATTCTGGAGCCTGGGAAGCCCAAGATAAAGGTGCTGGTAGATTCAGTGTCTGCTGAGAGCCATTTGCAGATGGTAACCTTCTTGCTGTATTCTCACGTGACACAGTAAGAGAGATAGATGGCTTATCTCTTTATTTTATCAAGTCACTAATCTCATTGTGAGATCCCCAACCTCATGATGGCGTCTACACCTAATTACCTCCCCAAAGCCCCACCTCCAAATGCCATCACAGTGGGGGGATTAGAGCTTCAACATATGAATTTTGGAGGATATAAACATTCAGCCTATATCAAGGCTCCTTTGAGGTACTCACACAGTCTCCACCTCACAGCTCCTTCAGAGTCTTCCTCAACCATTCTGGTGCAGTTCACATACATGACTGACTGACAAGTGGATATAAAATTTATTCAGTTGAATCTAACATGGGACACTGATAAGCAATTCTTTTTCCAGAGCTCCTGAACAGATTCACCAAGGTTTTGCCAGGCCTGAATCACAGTTCAGAACTTCATATTCTGCCTAATTATACTTTGTCTCCTTATCTTTCACAAGTGTTAATCCCTAATAAATATTTTACACCTCAGATTCTATCTTAGTGTCTAATTCCTCTAAGCCAATTTGCCATAGTTGAATGAGAGACAAGTATAATTAGAGAAGAGAGACCTACAACTCCTCCATGGCATAAGACAAAGTGATTTATACATTTTAGCTCCTCAGAAGAAATGCCATATCCCTATTTCTTTTTCTGGTCTGAAATATAATCTCCATACAGTTTTGTGGAACACAAAGATTTTGCCAATTTAAAAGTCTCACTGAAGCCTGTTGATGTCATCCTCCAGAATTAGCCATATTCAAGAGTTTTTGATACCCTCTTAATTCAATATAAAGTAAGGCAATTTTATTATTCTGTTTGTAACTTCGATTTAGATTATGTTCAAGATCTACATTTGTCATTATAATATTGTTGCACTGTCTTCTGTTGGGTTTTAGTACCAAATCCACCCTGCTGTAACCACTCTGTCACTGTTCCATCCAGCTAATGAATATTCACCATCACCAAATATATAACAGAGGTAGTACTGCCATCTGGTGGAAATACAGAAGACTATACTGAGACGGTCTCCCAAAGAATGAAATTTTTACAGGTGGGCTCACAATGCAGCTTGAGAAGTAAAACAATGAATCCAGAAAACTGTACTAATTTCTGGGTCTTGACATTCAGTGTGTTGTGTATTTCCCTAATTCTTCTGCTTTTTATCTTTATCACAAACTAATTCAGCCATCCTCAAATCTTTAAAACTCTGATCCACTAAGACAGAGACCTCATCATGCAATGTATTTAACAACAAAGCTTCCAATCTCCTTTTCAGATAGGGGTAAAAGAGAGAAAAACAATCCAGAAACAGCAAAACACTAAAAAAATAAGTTGTATGGAAAGATATTCTTACTTCAGTTCTTCATATGAATTCTGTTTTCTGGGCATATGCCAATAGACAAATATTTGAATTCTGTTGCCTTTTCTCCTCTCTACTAGATAATTCCATTAAAACAGAGAATAAGAATAAGTCATTTATGTGTCTGTTTTATGTGCCTGCTTTTGGCTGAGAGCACATATTTTCTTCATATGTGGGTGAAATAGCATAGAAGGTCATACAGATAATTAAATTTTTAAGAACTTATGTCCATTTCTTTTGTCTACTCTGCCTTCTTACTGTAGAGAGATAAGTATTAGGCAAACATGTCTTTAATTAAAGAGAGATAGTATACACAAATAGTCAAATCAGACTACAGAGTAAGGAGCCAGACAAACTTGGGTTTCAACCTTGACTCTGGTCCTTAATTTCTCTGAGTCTCAATTTCCCCATTTGAAAAATAGAAACAATTGTACTTTAAGGAGTTGTGGTGAGCATTAAATGAGATAGTATACATAGAGCTTAAGCACAGTGCCTGGCACATTTTAAATGCCGAGAAATTTGCTATTATTGTTTCTAGTCACTAAAAGAGAAAGCATATATATATATATATATATATATTTTTTTTTTTTCGGTACGTGGGCCTCTCACTGTTGTGGCCTCTCCCGTTGCGGAGCACAGGCTCAGAACGCGCAGGCTCAGCAGCCATGGCTCATGGGCCCAGCCGCTCCACGGCCTGTGGGATCTTCCCAGACCGGGGCACGAACCCGTGTCCCCTGCATCGGCAGGCAGACTCTCAACCACTGTGCCACGAGGGAAGCCCAAAAGCATATATTTTTTATGTGCCCCAAAGCACAGTAAAATTTTTTAAATTGATGTAGAGTTGACTTAAAATATTAGGTTAGTTGCAGGTGTACAACATAGTAATTCAATATTTTTATAGGTTATACTCCATACAAAGTTATTACAAAATATTGATTATATTCCCTGTGCCATATATTAAATCCTTGTAACTTATTTATTTTATACTTAGTAGTTTGCACCTCTTAACTGCCTTCACCTGTTTTACCCCTGTCCCCACCATCTCCCCTCTAGTAACAACTGGTTTGTTCTTTTTCTGTATCTGTGAGTCTGTTTCCATTTTGTTATACTTGTTCATTTGTTTTATTTTCTAGATTCCACAGATAATTGAAAACATATGGTGTTTGTCTTATTCTGTTTGACTCATTACACCAAGCATAGTACCCTTCAGGTCCATCCATGTTGTCACAAATGGCAAAATTTCATTGTGTGTGTGTGTGTGTGTGTGTGCATATATATTATACACTCATATACATATATTTGTATGCACATATATATGTATATGTATCTCACATCTTCTTTATCTGTTCTTCTGTTGGTAGACACTTAGATTGCTTCCATATCTTGGCAATTGTAAATAATGCTGCTATGAACATAGCAGTGCATAGACCTTTCAAATTTGTGTTTTTGTTTTCTTCAATTAAATACCCAGGAGTGGAATTGCTGAATCATATGATAGTTCTACATTTAATTTTTTTTGAGAAACTCCCATGCTGTTTTCCGTAGTGGCTGTACTAATTTACACTCTCACCAAAAGTGCATGAGAGTTACCTTTTCTCCACATCTTTACCAACACTTGTTATTTCTTGCCTTTTTGATGGTAGCCATTCTGAGAGGTGTGAAGTGATATCTCATAGTGGTTATGATTTGTAATTTGCCTGATGATTAGAGTTGTTGTGCATATTTTCATGTGCCTGTTGGTCATTTGTATGTCTTCTTTGGAAAAGTGAGTATTCAGGTCCTCTGCGCATTTTTAATCAGGTTGATTTGTTTTTGATATTAAGTTGTATGAGTTCTTTATATATTTTGAATATTAACCACTTAACAGACATATTGTTTACAAATATCTTCTCTCATTCAGTAGGTTTCCTTTTAGTTTTGTTGATGGTTTTCTTCTCTGTGAAAATGTTTTAAGTTTGATTAGGTCTTATTTGTTTATTTTTGCTTTTGTTTCCCTTGCCTGAAGAGGTAGATCCAAACAAATACTGCTAAGACCACTGTCAAAGACCATATTTTCTGTTTTCTTCTAGAAGTTATATGGCTTCAGGTATTACCTTTAGGTCTTCAATTCATTTAGAATTTAATTTTGTACACAGTATGAGAAAAATGTTCTAATTTCATTCTTTTACATGTAGCTGACTAGTTTTCCCAGCACCACTTTTTGAAGAGGCTGTCTTGTATATTCTCTTGTATATTCTTCCCTCCTTTGTCATAGATTAACTGATTATACGTTCATGGGTTTATTTCTGGGCTCTCTATTTTGTTCCATTGATCTATGTGTCTGTTTTTATGGCAGTACAATACTGTTTTGTTTGCTGTAGTTTTGTAGTACAGTCTGAAGTCAGAGAGTGTGATACCTCTAGCTTTGTTCTTTTCTCTCAAGATTGTTTTGGCAATTTGGTGTCTTTTGTGGTTCCATATAAATTTTAGGATTATTTGTTCTAGTTCTGTGAGAAATGTCATGGGTATGTTTTAGGATTGCATTAAATCTGTAGATTGCTTTGGGGAGTATGGCCATTTTAACAATATTAATTCTTCCAATCATTGAATAGAGGATATCCTTTTATTTCTTTGTATTATCTTCAATTTCCTTCATCAATGTTTTATAGTTTTCAGAGTATATATCTTTCACTTCCTTGGTTAAATGTACTCCCAAGTATTTTATTTTTATTTGATTATAAATGAGATTGTTTTTCTTTTTTGTGATGTTTTAGTCTGGTTTTAAGATCAGGTTAATGCTGAGCTCCTAGAATGAGTTAGGAAGTATTCCTACCTCTTAAAGTTTTGGGAATAGTTTGAGGAGACTGGGTATTAACTCTTCCTTAAATATTTGGTAAATTCCCTGCTAAAGCCATTTGGTCCTGAACTTTTGTGTGTTGGGAGCATTTTAAATTACTGATTCAATTTCAACACTAATAATCAGTCTGTTCAGATTTTCTATTTCTTCCTGATTCAGTCTTGGAAGGTTATATCTTTCTAAGAATTTGTCCATTTCTTCCAGGTTGTCCATTTTATTGGCATAGAGTTGCTTGTAGTAGTCTCTTAGGATGCTTTGTATTTCTGTGGTATCTGTTGTAACTTCTCCTTTTTCATTTCTAATTTTATTAAGTCCTCTCCCTCTTTTTCTTGATGAGTCTGGCTAATGGTTTATCAATTTTGTTTATCTTCTCAAAGAACAAGCTTTTAGTTTTATTGATCTTTGCTATTGCTTTCTTTGTTTCCATTTCATTTATTTCTGCTCTGATCTTTATATTTCTTTCCTTCTGCTAACTTTGGGTTTTGTTTGTTCTTCTTTCGCTAGTTCCTTTAGGTGTAAGTTTACGTTGTTTACTTGAGATTTTTCTTGTTTCTTGAGGTAGGGTTGCATAGCTATAAAATTCCCTCTTAGAACTGCTTTTGCTGCATCCCATAGGTTTTGGATCATCGTGTTTTCATTGTCATTTGTCTCTAAGTATTTTTTGATTTTTTCTCTGATTTCTTCAGTGATCTCTTGGTTATTTAGTAACGTATTGTTTAGTCTCCATGTGTTCGTGTTTTTTACGTTTTTTTCCCTGTAATTCATTTCTAATCTCATAGTGTTGTGGTCAGAAAAGATGCTTGATATGATTTCAATTTTCATAAATTTACTGAGGCTTGATTTGTGACCCAAGACGTGATCTTTCCTAGAGAATGTTTCATGTGCACTTGAGAAGCAAGTGTAATCTGCTGGTTTTGGATGGAATGTCCTATAAATTTCAATTAAATCTCTCTGGTCCATTTTGTCACTTAAAGCTTCTTTTCCTTATTTATTTTCATTTTGGATGGTCTGTCCATTGTTTTAAGTGAGGTGTTTAAAGTCCCCCACTATTATTGTGTTACTGTCAATTTCCTCTTTTATAGCTGTTAGCACTTGCCTTATTTATTGAGGTGCTCCCATGTTGGGTGCATATATATTTATAATTGTTATATCTTCTTCTTGGACTGATCCCTTGATCATTATGTAGTGTCCTTCCTTGCCTCTTGTAACATTCTTTATTTTAAAGTCTATTTTATCTGATATGAGTATTGCTACTCCAGCTTTCTTTTGATTTCCATTTGCATGGAATATCTTTTTCCATCCCCTCACTTTCTGTCTGCATGTGTCCCTAAATCTGAAGTGGGTCTCTTGTAGACAGCATATAGATGGGTCTTGGTTTTGTATCCATTCAGCAAGCCTGCGTCTTTTGGTTGGAGCATTTAATCCATTCATATTTAAGGTAATTATCGATATGTATGTTCCTATGACTCTTTTCTTAATTGTTTTGGGTTTGTTTTTGTAGGTCCTTTTCTTCTCTTGTGTTTCCCACTTAGAGAAGCTCCTTTAGCATTTGTTGTAGAGCTGGTTTGGTGGTGCTGAATTCTCTTAGCTTTTGCTTGTCTGTAAAGGTTTTGATTTCTCCATCAAATCTGAATCAAATCCTTGCCGTGTGGAGTAATCTTGGTTGTAGGTTTTTCCCTTTCATCACTTTAAGTATATCATGCCACTCCCTTCTGGCTTGTAGAGTTTCTGCTGAGAAATCAGCTGTTAACCTTATGGGAGTTCCCTTGTATATTATTTGTCATTTTTCCCTTGCTGCTTTCAGTAATTTTTCTTTGTCTTTAATTTTTGCCAATTTGATTACTATGTGTCGGCATGTTTCTCCTTGGGTTTATCCTACCTGGGACTCACTGTACTTCCTGGACTTGGGTGGCTATTTCCTTTCCCATGTTAGGGAACTTTCCAACTATAATCTCTTCAATATTTTCTCTGGTCTTTTCTCTCTCTCTTCTCCTTCTTGGACCCCTATAATGTGAATGTTGCTCTGTTTAATGTTGTCCCAGAAGTCTGTTAGGCTGTCCTCATTTCTTTTCTCTTTTTTTCTTTATTCTGTTCCACAGCCGTGAATTACACCATTCTGCCTTCCAGGTCACTTTTTTTTTTTCCAGTACATGGGCCTCTTACTGTTGTGGCCTCTCCTGCTGTGAAGCACAGCCTCCGGATGCACAGGCTCAGCAGCCATGGCTCACGGGCTCAGCCGCTCCACAGCATGTGGGATCTTCCCTGACTGGGGCACGAATCCATGTCCCCTGCATTGGCAGGTAGACTCTCAACCACTGCGCAACCAGGGAAGCCCCAGGTCACTTATCTGTTCTTCTGCCTCAGTTATTCTACTATTGATTCCTTCTAGTGTAGTTTTCATTTCAGTTATTGTATTGTCCATCCCTGTTTGTTTGTTCTTTAATTCTTCTAGGCCTTTGTTAAACACTTCTTGCATTGTCTCAATCTTTGCCTCCATTCTTTTTCCAAGGTCCTGGATCATCCTCACTATCATTATTCTGAATTCTTTTTCTGGAAGGTTGCCTCTCTCCACTTCACTTAGTTGTTTCTCTGTGGTTTTACCTTGTTCCTTCATCTGGTACGTAGCCCTCTGCCTTTTCATTTTGTCTATCTTTTTGTGAATGTGGTTTTTGTTCCACAGGCTCCAGGATTGTAGTTCTTCTTGCTTCTGCTCTCTTCCCTCTGGTGGATAAGGCTATCTAAGAGGCTTTTGCAAATTTCCTGATGGGCTGGCCTCTTATAAGAGCTCTAATCTCTTTATAGTGGCTCTACCCTCTTGACCTAGTTACATCACAAAGGCCCACCTTCAAATACCATTGTACTGAGAATTATGGTTTCAACATATGTATTTGTGGGGGGCAGGAGGGAGAGGGAGGAAGATGCAGAAACACACAACCCATAATAGCATGTGTTATGGGCTCTATAATTTAAAATACTTCAGCACAGGCAATGTGATATTCTTTACATATTAGTTTAAGTGACACTCTAGGAGTAGTGTGTTGCCTAATAGTAGGAAGTGACACTCTAGGCCTGATCAGCTAGCATTTAATCAGAAATATCTATACTTCAGAAGTTGTGACTTTCTGCTATCATTTTGTCTGATCAATACCAATTAACATAGTGAATGCTAGGAACATTATGGTGACAATTTTAGGGCTGTTAATCAGATAACAAATGTTCATAATAGAATTCTCTGTGATAAAACCAAAATATGTGAAGTGGCTAAAATAATTTACATTTAAATCAACCCTCAAATCACTGTAAGAATCTAGTGATCCCTTCACTTTTTGGAAAGGTTACCAATGACTGACTCCATAACAGAACTGGTCTCAGTCAATTATTCAAAAGGGTAGGGTTGCCTGATGTGATTATAAATCTAATTGACTTCTACCTTTATAATGTTGTCACATTTGCCTTGAATAAATATTTCTTCCCCCCAAAATATCAGAACACACAAAGAACACAAAGCTAGGAATTCAGTAAGTGTACAGAATGGATTATATCAGTTGTTTCATATCTACTTGTTAATAGATGTTAACCTATGTCTGTATGCATGCCAGCATTTGGTCTGAGATTTGCTTTCTCTATAACTTGATAGGGAGGTTGAAAAGTGAAGGGTGTAGTTAACACTAACCATCTCTAACTATTGGTATCTATCATTATTTATCATAAGTCCTAGTATCCTATTATCCTAAAGTGGATCTTGTAGTTGTATTTGATCAAATCACTTAGATCAAGTCATAGCAATAGACTGGAGAGGAATTATGTACATTTCTGGGATACAAAGAGTGTCTAATCCAAACTACCAGCTTCTTTCTTTTCATAGAAGGTCTGATTATCTGTCCTTGGGCTGTAACAAAAGTTATTCTCTATCTTCTATTGGGCTTTCCCAATAGCTTAAAAAAGCAGGGAGGAAAAAACCCCATGAACCTTTAAAGTCAGTGTAGGTTCAATTTGCCTTATGACAATACAGTATGAGATAATATAGTAAGAGTATGTGAAAGGTTTTCATGAAAGAATCATCAATTTCCCCATCTATAATCTTTTGTTCAATGTTCTAAATCATTTGTCTTCTTTCTTGTTTGCTCAGAGCTTGTAAACTCTTTATGTTAACATTCCTCCATATTTTATATTCATTTTTAAAAAGGACAGGAAAGGATAAGGAAGGCAAAAAATAAATAAAATCTCTCAGTTGTCCAAACTGATCAATAAAGCGTTACTTAGATGTACAGAGCAAGGTGATTATGAGAAAATCCTGCATTTTCCAGTATTCTTCCTTCAAACATTTCACCCTTTAGAGTACTCCCCATTCCTACAGATCCCCTTTAGAGGGTCAGATAAAGAGTTTAATTATATTTCTTCCTACCCCCTTTAACTCTGTCCTTAAATGGATAAAATCTGACAAAGCAAAAAAAAAAAAATCAAAACAAGTTTGGAAAGGAATGGAGGTCTCCACAGCTACACTACAGTCCAAGTCAGTGAGAGAAGAAGGAGTGCTCTTTGTCTTGCTAACAGAGGACAAGAGGCAGTGCTGAACTCCTCTAGTCCCACCCTTCTTTCTGTCTTTCTTCTTCCTATTTTCAGTGGAGGTTGGGCAAGTTGAGGAGAAGAGTGTATCATAGTACAACTATTTTATTAATTCCTGTCACCCTCTTCCCCCTATCCAGAGATGATAACTTACTTATCTGTTGATGACTACCGCATTAAATGCTGCTCCAAACTAGCTGAAGATTTACAGCCAACATACCCAGTTAATCCTTGGATGTGTCATTCCTAACTTAGAATCTTTCAATAATTTATCAAGGATCTGCACAGTCTTAAGAAAACCACTTAATTCCTTAAGTTAATACTCAAAGCCCTTCATGATCTGACCCCTGACTACCACTCTAGTGGCCCCTACTTCCCCATGTCTTACCTCCTCCCCCATCATAAGATAGTGCCCTTTGGTCCAGCCATGCTGAACAACCTACAGGTACTTAAAAACCACAGTGATGCACACTTCTTTGCCTTCATGCATGGGTTTGCCTCCTCTGGTTCGAATGCCTTCTTTTTTTTACAGCCCTTTGTTCTATATTTACAATAGCTATGTGACTCCAGGTAATGGAATTTTGATTCTCAGATCTTATACTTGAATCCATATTTGTGAATAATATGTTAATAACTACATATTGACTCTAATTTTTTTAATCCTTCTTTTATGATGTGATAAAAATGGGGGAAAGACAAAGAAGATGTATGAGCCATCAAACACAGCTTGTTTTCTTTCTGCCATCTTACCCACAAACATGAGAACAAGTAAACGCCTTGTCACCATCCCAGACACCTGCTTAATGTCACACTATCACCATTCTAGGTTTCACTGATTATGTAATAAAATCTCGAACCCACCTCTCCAGCAGCCTCACTTTAATCACAGAATATGAGACCAAGGGTGACCTTAGAGACTATCTACTCTAACTCCTTAAATTTAATTAACTGTGATTTATCTTCCTTAATACTCTTTTAGAGGAAAAGAATACAAATATAATAAAGATTGTGGTACTCAAAAGTTAGGTAATTTCTAATGAGATAAAACATTTGTGGAAGTCAGATTTTCTTTGGCAAAGGCAAACAATTCACTATTTTCTGAATGATCCAATTTAATAGCAAAAGTTTTAGCCTTAGATGATAAGGTGTCTTAGAGTTCAGTGCTCTTTACTGATACCGTTTAACAGGCATTAGGCAGAGAAGCCAAGACCAAGGTCAAGTTAGAAAAACTTTCCTTGTTACCCCGGAGAGTTTTGTCATAAAGCTTTTTTAATGAATCGGTTTATAAATAAATATGGGCACTTATACACACAGGTACACGGAGGGCCTCATAATTGCTGGATTGTTGCTGAGATCTTCCAAATATTCTAAGTTCTCAGACATTCTCTCTATTCCAGCATCAGGAACATGTTTTCAGGCTGAGTTCTTACTCTAACTGGTCTTCCTCTCAGGTCCATGCAGCAGTTTATTTCCAAATATTTGTGTGAGGATGGGTTGACAGAGGAGGAAGGGAGATAAAGAAAACTATCAGATGAAGAGCTAAGACAGGGAAGGAATTTACCTCAAGGCTTTGCAGGTTATGGTCAAAGTAGCTGAAAATTACATATCAAACTTTCTTAGCCACATTCAGTTTCTCCCTTTTGAAATGAGGTTTCTCCATTTTATACCTTGAATTATGTAATGTGTTTGGTAAATATTTTTCATAGAAGGTGTAAAGAAAGGATTTTGTATGTGTGTGTTTGCACTCGCACACATGCATGCACTTATAGGTAAGCACATATGTAAGTCACTACTTCTGAGCATAAATTATAAACTATGTATATTAAGAGATTTCCAGGACTAGCCTCTGAGAAAGGAGATGCTGACCTATATAAGACCCTTACTTGTGCCTGACCTCATTTATCTTCATTCAGGGTGTTACAGGAGCTGTTTATTCATGGATGTGCAAAGAACAGTGAATGCTTTGAGAGATGAGCTTTCCTATGACTCCACTCATTTCCACCTTCCCACCTTGCCCCGCCCCCCCACACCATCACATCCATAATATAAAAATGCATGTTTGCATGTGTCAGATTTTATTAGGGTTCTGGAACTGGTATCAGGTACATGAATATTAGAGACTGTGTCTACTTTTTTCACTATTTTATCCCAGATGCCTCCCATAATATCCACTGCCCAATGAGGATTTATTGAATAAATGAATGAGTATTGAATACATTGCTGTATCAGGATTCTAATCCTTTGTATTTTATTTCTCCTTTTTTTAAGCTGTGATATTCAAGGATTTATGTCTTTGAGAATTTATTGTTATTTTAAGCTGCATTGTTTTTATAAAAGTAATACACAGTCACTGTAAAAAAATTAAACAAAACAAAAAATAGAGAAGAAAGTTTTAAATAACTTAAAATCCCACAAACCAGGTCTATTGGTGAATATTTTTCCAGACATCCCCTATAGAAATACATTTAAAAAGTAACATATTTTAAATACACATATATATGTATGTCTGTACATTATATTAAGACATTATATGCTAGTGTACATTTTCCTAGATATACCTTTATGAAAATATGTAAATATATAAAATATGAATTGTAAAATATATATAATTTTGCCTAGACATCTATTTATGGAAATATATAAATATGTAAATATTTAAAATAGTATTTTATATTAACAGCTTTACATATTTCTTACATATCTTTTTCTTAACAGTATGTACTTGGTATATTTCCATGTCAATAAACATGATTTGTGCAGCATAATCTTTTTTAGAATACTTCTGTGTCTTAGTCCAGGCTTCTATAACACATTACCATAGACTGGTGGCTTTTAAACAACAGGAATTTGTTCCTCATGGCTCTGGAAGGTGGAAGTCTGAATCAGGGTTCCAGTATGCTCCAGTTCTGGTGAGAGCCCTCTTCCATGTTTCTGACTTCTCATTTTATCCTCACATGGCCAAAGTGAGAGAGCTCTCTGAGATATCTTTCACAAGGGCCTAATCACACCCTAAAGACCCCACCTCTGAATACCATAACATTGGGGATTAGGATTTAAATGTATGAATTTGCAGGGCTCACAAATATTCAGTATGCTTTCACAGACTTATTTGCAAAACAGCTGAAGTGCCTGGAGTTGGTTTTAACCTCTCTGAGACTGTGTCTTCACTAGGAAACAGGGCAATAGTAGCATCTACTTTGATTTTTGTGAAAATCATAAATAGTTTCTAACACAATGCTTCACATATAATTTTCACTAAGAAATTGTTAGCCTGTAATTTTTTCAAGGAATTAATGGCATCACATACTCTTCCTGATTGGTTCTCACATTGAAATATTAATTTTTACTGATTTGAAATTCCAGCTATCAGTATACACAGGGGAGACTTCAAATCTCATGCCTCATGCTATAGCTAGAAAATGATATTAAAAATATGGAATATGATAGAATTTTGAAATTAGGATTTTTGCTTGAAAATGAGAGACACCCAGTTTGAACTAGAAGATGGGAAGATGAGGAAATTCCTGGTTCATATGACTGGTAACTTCTCCATTTCTATCTTAACTTTCCTCTTTGTTGTCTTCATTCTCAGGAAGAGAAAAGATGGCTACCAACAATTGTAGGTTTATATTATCCTTACAGCTAACCATCCCAGTTAAAAGAGGATTCAGTGTAATGGTAGGTCCAGAAATACTCAAAAGGAGGTGCCTAGTTAGCTTAATTTAACTCGCGTGTCAATCTCCTGGAAGGGTGTATATGAGTGCTTGTTGACCTAAACCTAACCTAAACCATGGGAATGACCTAAGAATGGAGGAGAGGTTTTTCCCCAAAGAGATACTGGGTTGACAAAAACCAACCCACTTCATTGGGTCTACCCAATGCTAATATATTGATACTTTAAAGCATAGAAATGTGGCTGAGGCATTATGAGACAACTTAATGTATGTGTGTATTATTTTTAATAAAATAAAAATGAAGGGGACCTGATAAAAATAGGTAAAAGTTATATGGTACTTGTCATGCATCAGACACTACTCTAAGAGTTTACTTATAGTAACATATTTAAGCCTTCAAACAACAAGAGGCAAGTTTCTATTTTTCAGCGGGGAAAATTGAGACACAGAGATCAAGTGAAGTGACAAAGTTGGGATTTGAATCTAGACAATCTGGCTGCAGATACATGCCCTTAACGATTGTACTCTTTATTACTCCTTTCCTGAGGTAGATAGGAAATTCTCAGAGGAAATAAAGTTTAGCTATATCTGAATTAATAGTTGTGTTGGTATCTTCCATTTGCCACTCCAAGTACTAGTCTCCATATACTAACTCTCCCTGGGTTCTTCCCACTAATCCCTCCCTCTGCTCCTTCAGGCTTAGAATTAACTTCTTGCTGGTGCTAGCCTTAAGGTATTTTGCTATCCCTTTTCTCTTGTGGATGTCCCGTAGCCTTGTAGAGTCCTTTTATAAAATTCCTCAATATTGATCTTGATGCTGTCATCTCCTTCTTTTTATTTCCTGACTGATACAACAGATACAATTCTGTTATTACTTATTTTAATTTGAAAGAAATATATCCATTATAAAGCTCAAACATAGCTTTTCTCTTTGAATGGGAAGATAAATCATTTTTATGTAAAATGGGAAGAAGTTAATTTTAAGAATTTAAAGTATAAGTTTCTTACAAGAGTTATTCTACTATATTTGGATGGGATCCTTGGGATTAATAAACATCTTTTTCAAAATACAGTTCTTCCTTTGGTGGGATTGCCATATGTACAAATTAATTTAAACTATATTAGTCATATCATACCTAGACCTCTAACATTTTATGGCAATATGAAGAAATTAAATAGGATCTTGCTTCTAAATTTTGTGTTTTGATAGACCATAAGAATGAACAGTTCTAAGAACAAAACTGGGAACTGACTTAAAGTGGTTGGTCATGCACTATTCTCAGGTTCTGTGGTACAGAGAGATATCTGTCCACCAAAGATTTGTTCTCCCCTTCCACAGAGTTATTGGTTATTAAGGGAGGTTATTGAAGGCATCTTCCTGGCCATAGACTATATTATTTTAGACCACTTACATCTGGGTAGGACCATATAACTTAATTTTGGCCAATGGTATACAGACAGAGGTAATGTTTGGGACTAAAACCTCTCACATGATTTTTTTCTACTTACTGGATGTTGACACTCAGGGAAACTTTCAAAGCCATACGCTCTCACATGCTGGATGCCTGGAAGACTGTGTGGGGCAGGAGCCTCTCCCACCTCCAGCTATCATTTTTACCTTATGTGAGTAAGAAATAAAATTCTACTGTGTCAACTTACACTTCTACATTAACGTGTTAAGTCAGTTAATGTTACCCTTAACTCATACAAGTTTTGTTTGTTGTTTTTTTAGAAAATAATGGTAGTGGCCTAAAAATGGGCTGCTGCTCCACAACCAGGTTGTAAGCAAAACAATTTTCAGACCAAATTCTGCCACATTTGTTAAACCAACATTCCTTAGCAAGCAAGAACAAAAACAATTCATATAACCTGTTTTGTAATCTCAGTTGAGTCTGAGATGTTTGTCCCTTTACATATTCCAACCACCACATTTCATGAAAGCTTTACTGAAGGCAGTCACAACAATGTTCCAGAGCAGGATTCTTTTTCCCTCAGGGTCAGCATCAGGTAACGAGAAATCCTCTACATCAGTTGCTAGACACAGGACCACGTGGAGTTCAACCTTGCAAAGGTCTATGTTACAGGGCTTGCTAGCTTATTACCCTCTGTTTCATGCATATGCATATCTAAAATATTTTAGCCAATCCTCATATCTTGAATACCCTTAACTTCACCTATTACAGCCTATTTATAACATTTATCTTGTTAATTATCATCAATTTCACCAATAAAAACCCAATTCTGACATTAGTATGCCAATTAGCAAAGCTTCAAATGTCAATCAACCTGCTTGATCAGCACCTTAAAATGAGGCTTTTCTGATATCAGGTTAGCTGTCAATCTTGTACTGAGCCTTCACATTTTGAATGGGTTGTAGCTTAGCCCATTCCACACATTATGTTCTTACATAAATTAAAGAATTTCTAAGTAAATGCAGATACACTAACAGTAATGGAGTGTAAGATTCAATATATCAGCACACAATCTGAGCACAATGTTTCTGAGACTATACCACAATTGTGTAATTACTATTTTCCATATTAGACTGGAAGGAAAGCAAACATTGTGTCTATGGTGTTAATCATTGTTCTTCCCCAGGACCTAACATAACACCTGGCACATACGAGTCACTCAATAAATATTGGGTGAATTTTTAAATGAAATTTCTGTGAACTGAAATAGTGCAGGAATGTCTTCCTGTTAGGGAAGTTAGGGGAGTGTGCACATATCTTTCTCTAAAATGTATCTTCCCTGTATTTTTCCTTCTTAAAGGGTATATGGTAAAAAGGATACCAGCTCATTATCTAACTGTGGTAAGTGTTTGATAAACAGTTAATGGAAGAATGAAATGTGCAAATGTACCTACTTCTATTTTCTGACAGCACTCTCCTTTAAACTTTACTGAAGTGAAGCTGTATATTTTACTCACAGCACACTCAAGTGTGCAAAGAAAATAATGAGGTGGTGTGGCATTGGCCTTTGGTCTTGAAATTCTCACTTCCTCTGGTCTGGGGTCTACACTGCTCCCCTCATTCTCTCAGCAATTCTCCATCCTTTCCACTGGAGTAAAAGGCACTCCTCAGTCCACTGCTTTCCATTTACAGGCCATCAGAGTGGGAGTAGGGCCTCAGGCTCTTATACTTTGTCTCTTTCTTTCTTAAACATTCACTCTCACTCCATTAAAGTTAGATGCAGTGCTGAGCCAAATGAAGGGCTGAAGGGCTGCAACCCCCCTCAGGCTATGCCTGAGAAAATGTACCATCTTTTCAAGTGTTCCTGATTTCTCAATGCCTGTTTGAAGTTTCTACCACATCAAAGTCTTTCAAAGTGGGACCTGTGAGAGCAAAAAAATGCTGACATGGGATCTGCCCTATTGCCCTCTTAGCTGACTGCTGGAAAAGAAGTTTTTCTCTCTCATAATAATGTACCGAGTTCTCTCTGTCTGGTATTCCTTTCTCTTGTACTCATTTTTGGCACCATCAGAGAAATTTTTGAAAAGCTGAAGTGGACAAAACATTACCTTGAAGCCCTAACCCCTAGTACTTAAGAAAGTGACTGTAGGGCTTCCCTGGTGGCACAGTGGTTGAGAGTCTGCCTGCCGATGTAGGGGACATGGGTTCGTGCCCCGGTCCGGGAAGATCCCACATGCCGCGGAGCAGCTGGGCCCGTGAGCCATGGCCGCTGAGCCTGCTCATCCAGAGCCTGTGCTTCGCAATGGGAGAGGCCAAAACAGTGAGAGGCCCGCGTACCGGAAAAAAAAAAAAAAAAAGAATGTGACTGTATTTGGAGATGAAGCCTTTAAAGAGGTGACTAAGTTAAAATGAGGCTGTTTGGGTGGGCCCTAAACCAATCTGACTGATGTTCTTACAAGAAGAGGATATTTGGACATACAAAGAGACATTCTTTGTGGACACGCTCTCACAGAGAAGAAACCACGTGAGGATACAGTGAGAAGGTGGACATCCACAAACAAAGGAGAATGGCTCCAGAAGAAACCAAACCTGCCAACACCTTGATGTTGAACTGTGGTCTTCAGAACTATGAGGACAAGGACAAGCACCTACATGTCCCACATCAGAACTACTCCTTTAACCTGGGGTAACATTAGACAGACCGGGAAGCTAAGTGAAGCCACATCAGTTAACTTGTAGTTGCCAACATGTACCAAGAGAATAAATGCTTGCTGTTGCAAAACACATGCACACATAGAGTAGAGCTGTGTGGAATATACTTTTTGCCTGAGTGCCAAAGGGCAAAGAGTTAAAATCAATATTGCACCACAGCCTAACTAGTGCTGAATCACCATCACGGAAGGAACTTCTGGAATACAGAAATAAATCTGAAATTTGATATAAATTTTTCATTGTCATTATTACCATTTGATTATTACACATTGTAGTGGTGGCCAAGGTTATGGATTTGACATTACAATACAGGAAAAATGATTTCTCAGCCCTGTCAGCTGCCTGACTGCACCCACGGTTACTGAAGGCACTTTAGAAAAACAAAATGGAAGTGCAGTTTCAATTGCCTTGGGGAGGGGAGCGATTTGGCTGGCTCTGAGGTACAGAGTGCTGCTAATGGTAAGTTGCCACAGAGTGATTAAGCTTTTCTTCCTCTCCATAATAACCAAAATAAATCCTCCATGGACTCAAAACAATAAAAAATTTTCTAAAAGCATTCTTGTGAAGCCTGTTGTTTTGAAGTTTGAGTTGAGTGAACAAAACGTGTTTTCATATGTGTTTTGTTATAATCCTTTTCCTCTAACACTTGCAAGTTTTACTTTTACAATAATGAATCTACATTTATATATCAATGGACTGTTAGAATTTCAAGAAATAAAGGTTTTCTTCCTGCCTTTGAAATTTTTATTATTTTTGGATCAAAGATGTATATCCTAGATGTTTTACAAATGAGTTTGAGGTCTTTCCAACTCTTAAAAATTTTAGATAGCTAGGTTGATAGTCTATTTTTTTTAAACATCTTTATTGGAGTATAATTGCTTTACAATGTTGTGTTAGTTTCTGCTATATAACAAAGTGAATCAGCTATACATATACATGTATCCCCATATCCCCTCCCTCTTGTGTCTCCCTCCCACCCTCTCTATGCCACCCCTCTAAGTGGTCACAAAGCACCAAGCTGACCTCCTGTGCTATGCACCTGCTTCCCACTCGCTATTTTACATTTGGTAGAGCATAAATGTCAATGCCACTCTCTCACTTCATCCTGCTTACCCTTACCCTTCCCCGTGTCAACAAGTCTATTCTCTACATCTCTGTCTTTATTTCTGTCCTGCCCCTAGGTTCTTCAGAACCATTATTTTTTTTAGATTCGATATATATATGTTAGCATATGGTATTTGTTTTTCTCTTTCTGACTTCACTCTGCATGACAGACTCCAGGTCCACACACCCCTCTACAAATAACTCAATTTCATTTCTTTTTATGGCTGAGTAATATTCAATTGAATATATGTGCCACATCTTCTTTACCCATTCATCTGTCAATGAACACTTAGGTTGCTTCCATGTCCTGGCTATCGTAAACAGAGCTGCAATGAACATTGTGGTACATGACTCTTTTTGAATTATGGTTTTCTCAGGGTATGTGCCCAGTAGTGGAATTGCTAAGTCATATGGTAGTTCTCTTTTTAGAATTTTAAGGAACCTCCATACTGTTCTCCATAGTGGCTGTATCAATTTACATTCCCACCAACAGTGCAAGAGGGTTCCCTTTTCTCCACACCCTATCCAGCATTTATTGTTTGTAGATTTTTTTTTTTTGTCTGTGTTGGGTCTTCGTTTCTGTGCGTGGGCTTTCTCTAGTTGTGACGAGCAGGGGCCACTCTTCATTGCGGTGCATGGGCCTCTCACTGTCACGGCCTCTCACATTGCGGAGCACAAACTCCAGACGCACAGGCTCAGTAGTTGTGGCTCAGGGGTCTAGCTGCTCCGCGGCATGTGGGATCTTCCCAGACCAGGGCTCGAACCCGTGTCCCCTACGTTGGCAGACAGACCTCAACCACTGCGCCACCAGGGAAGCCCTGTTTGTAGATTTTTGTATGATGGCCATTCTGACTGGTGTGAGGTGATACCTCATTGTAGTTTTGATTTGCATTTCCCTAATGATTAGTGACGTTGAGGATCGTTTCATGTGTTTGTTGGCCATCTGTGTATCTTCTTTGGAGAAATGTCTGTTTAGGTCTTTTGCCCATTTCTGGATTGGGTTGTTTGTTTTTTTGATATTGACCTCCAAGAGGTGTCTGTATATTTTGGAGATTAATCCTTTGACAGTTACTTTGTTTGCAAATATTTTCTCCCATTCTGAGGGTTCTCTTTTCATCTTGTTTATGGTTTCCTTCGCTGTGCAAAAGCCTTTAAGTTTCATTAGGTCCCATTTGTTTATTTTTGTTTTTATATCCATTACTGTAGGAAGTGGGTCAAAAAATATCTTGCTGTGATTTATGTCCAAGAGTGTTCTTGCTATGTTTTCCTCTAAGAGTTTTATACTGTCTGGACTTACATTTAGGTCGTTAATCCAATTTGAGTTTCTTTTTGTGTATGGTGTTAGGAAGTGTCCTAATTTCATTCTTTTACATGTAGCTATCCAGTTTTCCCAGCACCACTTATTGAAGAGGCTGTCTTTTCTCCATTGTATATTCTTGCTTCCTTTATCAAAGGTAAGGTGACCATATGTGCGTGAGTTTATCTTTGGGATTTCTATCCTGCTCCATTGATCTATATTTCTGTTTTTGTGCCAGTACCATACTGTCTTGATTACTGTAGCTTTGTAATATTGTCTGACGTCAGGGGGCCTGATTCCTCCAGCTCCATTTTTCTTTCTCAAGATTGCTTTGGCTATTTGGGTTCTTTTGTGTTTCCATACAAATTGTGACATTTTTTGTTCTAGTCCTGTGAAAAATGCCATTGGTAGTTTGACAGGGATTGCATTGAATCTGTAGATTGCTTTGGGTAGTATAATCATTTTCACAATGTTGATTCTTCCAATCCAAGAACATGGTACATCTCTCCATCTGTTGGTATCATCTTTAATTTCTTTCATCAGTGTCTTATTGTTTTCTTCAAAGAGGTCTTTTCTCACCCTAGGTAGGTTTATCCCTAGGTATTTTATTCTTTTTGTTGCAGTGGTAAAAGGGAGTGTTTCCTTAATTTCCCTTTCAGATATTTCCTCATTAGTGTATAGGAATGCAAGAGATTTCTGTGCATTAATTTTGTATCCTGCTACTTTACCAAATTCATTGATTAGCTTTACGAGTTTTCTGGTAGCATCTTTAGGATTCTCTATGTTTAGTATTATGTCATCTGCAAACAGTGACAGTTTTACTTCTTCTTTTCCAATTTGGATTCTTTTCTTTCTTTTCCTTCTCTGATTGCCATGGCTAAAACTTCCAAAACTATGTTGAATAACAGTGGTGAGAGTGGGCAACCTTGTCTTCCTCCTGATCTTAGTGGAAATGGTTGCAGTTTTTCACCATTAAGAACGATGTTGGCCATGAGTTTGTCATATATGGCCTTTATTATGTTGAGGTAATTTCCTTCTGTGTCTACTTTCTGGAGGGTTTTTATCATAAGTGGGTGTTGAATTTTGTCAAAAGCTTTTTCTGCATCTATTGAGATGATCATATGGTTTTTATCCTTCAATTTATTAATATGGTGTATCACAATGATTGATTTGCATATATTGAAGAATGCTTGCATTCAAGTGGGGATAAACCCCACTTAATCATGGTTTATGTTTATGATATCTAGTGTCATAGCATTGTGGTCAGAAAAGATACTTGATATGATTTCAATTTTCTTAAATTTACCAAGGCTTGATTTGTGACCCAAGATATGATCTATCCTGGAGAATGTTCCATGAGCACTTGAGAAGAAAGTGTATTCTGTTGTTTTTGGATGGAATGTCCTATAAATATCAATTAAGTCCATCTTATTTAATGTGTCATTTAAAGCTTGTGTTTCCTTATTTATTTTCATTTTGGTTGATCTGTCCATTGGTGAAAGTGGGGTGTTAAACTCCCCTACTACTATGTGTTACTGTTGATTTCCCCTTTTATGACTGTTAGCATTTGCCTTATGTACTAAGGTGCTCCTATGTTGGGTGCATAAATATTTACAATTGTTATATCTTCTTCTTGGACTGATCCCTTGATCATTATGTAGAGTCCTTCTTTGTCTCTTGTAATAGTCTTTGTTTTAAAGTCTATTTTGTCTGATATGAGAA